>NC_081789.1:8976651-9281651 GCF_963082965.1 Carassius carassius
GGTGCGAGGACCCTCTTGTATCTGCTTTGTTTATTAGGGCCCGAGCACTGCAGTGCGAGGCAAAACATGGCCGATGTAAATCTGTTGTGGGGATATTGATATCTTATATATTGTTGCCATGGCAACGTGTCAAACTTGAATATTCTGTTATGGTGATTTTGAGGCAGATAACAACCTCAGATTTACATGAAACTCAAAACACATATCAGTATTATTGATAGCTAGACATTGGAAAAAGCTTTTAAAAGGGCGTGGAAAAGGCACTCTATAGCGCCACCTTTTGTCAAAATTGGGGGAGTTAGTTTTAGTTACAGACACCAAACTCGGTACGTATATTGTTCTTATCAAGACGGACAACTTTCTAATTCACAATCATGAGCTACGACCAACAGGAAGTCGGCTATTTTGATTTGAATATGGATTTTTGAGATTTTACAGTTGTGAATTAATGCATACTCCTCACAGGGGAAGTACACTATAAACACCAAACTTTGTCTACATGAAGAAAAAACATTGAGGAACTGAATTTGCGAACGGATTTTGGTTAGCTTGAACGGTTTTGTCGTGGTGATTTTTTGAAATGACAGTAAAAAGGGAATCATTAATTGTCTTGTATTTTTAAATTGCAGCTTCCAAACACTTAAAAGCATTTTTTCATACAGAGATCAACTCATTCTGAGGAAATATGCATAGTTTCATGACTTTACAACACTGTATGATTAAAAGAAAACTTAAAAAACTGTCAGACATCTCAACTCACTCTGTCCCTCTGTTTGAGGAATGTATGTGTGCTGACTGAGTGTGTGTGTGTGTATGTGTGTGAGAGTGGGGGATGGGCATGAGCTGAGTGGCAGACAGACAGACAGAGAGAGATAAAGAGAGAGAGAGAGACTTAAACATATCTTTAATCACCAGGAAAAAAAACTGTATTTTAAATTTTTTTTTGTTGTTGTTGCTAATTGTGCTGTTTTCATCACAGCTTAAGAAATCTCTTAGGCCTTATCCTTTTCTGACAGTTTAAGGAATTAAAAAAAAAATACTTATTTGTGCTGCAAATAATAATTTCAAACTCATTTGATACTGACCTCTGACACCCTGTGACATGACATTTATCTGATTTTACATAATCTCATGGATGCAACAGTAAAACTGTTCAGCTCACAGATGAAGACTAAGCTGTAATGCAAGCAAAACTATTTCACAAATGCTTATAGGTCAATAAAATATTAACAAAACACTTTTAAATTATTTAAGGATCTGGTAACACTTTAAAATAATGTCTCATTTGTTAACATTAGTAAATGCATTGGTAACACTTCATAATAGCTGCACTCATTAGCTAAGCATTAGTAAATAGTCAGTTCATGCTTTATATAGCCTTCTCCCAAAATTAATAGTCGTTAGTAAGCATTTTTTAAATACAGCTATAATTAAACTGTTCATGGTTTATATGCACATTTATTTTGAGGAGATTAAAGGCTGTAATCTTCCAAAAAATAAATAAATAAATAAATAATAAATAAATAAACAAACACAGAACTATTTATTTCAAGATGCAATAAAATAAAACTGTACACTTTAATTTTTTGATATATATATATATATATATATATATATATATATATATATATATATATATATATATATATATATATATATATATATATATATAATATAATTGCATACTTTTATATTTAATTTTTTTATCAAGTGTACAGCTGTACGGTTTCATTTTTTGCATCTTGAAAAAATATTTCTGTGTTCTTTATCCCTCTGTGTTGTGTTTAACTTTTCAGTTTGGAAGATCAATGATTCTTTAAATCTCCTTTGTGAATGCTATAAATGTATAAATAGTCCTCACTCTAGATGAGCTCACAAATATAGATCGCTGGCAATTACTAAATGTTTTATAAAAACCTGACTTTATCATGAATTACAGCTGGAATATATGTCAATAAAGCTCATTTTTTTTAATAAAAACTAAATTATTAGATCCTCATGAGAAATATTCAAAATTAGATCACTACATTAATTGCAAAGTAAAGATATGACCACTGGACAGCAAAATGCTTACTGGGTCAGAAAAAAATAGGTGGGAAAGAATAAAAACACTTAAACTGTAAAAGAATTAAGAATTAAAGTGAAGAATTAGGTGTGAAACAATCAGGGAGCATTTAGTCTACAGTGCCACCATTTTCCAGAACTGCAACTTTCCTGGAGTCTACGAATTACAATGTGTCAGGTTCTGAGAGACGTAAAAAGATCCCAAAAAATGACTTAGTTAGAATAGCACAACATATTGTGGAATACTATATTAAGACTTTATATATAGGCTTTATGAACAGATAGGTTTTGAGAGATTCTTGGAGGACTAGCATCACCTTCTCTTGTACATGGTTTGAGGAATATATCTTCCAGATAGTACCGCCGTTCCCTATATGCAGAGTACGCAGCCTTCGCACCATCCCAGTTGCTCAAAAAAAAACAAAAAAACAGGCGCCATTCTCCCATCCGCGCTCGTGACTGCTCGCACCTAATGTTTGCGGATGAATGTTCATAATTGATGGATGGACATCTATGCCCGGGTAAAGGACATCAGCAATCCGGCACAGAGAAAAGAAAAATAAAGAAAGTAAAAAACAAAACAAAAACAGGCATAAAGTTGGCTTGACATTGGACATTCGAGAGTCTCAAATTTAGGGACCGTCTCTAAAGTTACATGTGATATTGTTATACACTTTTCTAACGTCAGTAGCATTTGAAGAAAATGACTTACAGTCATAAAAACAACTGTAATTGTTCATCTAGGTGACAGCTATAATGCACAATTAAATTGAATGTTTGATGTTTATTAAAACAAACTGTAAGACATATGTAAATTATGCTACTTTTTCACATGGGCTCAAACGCAAATTTGAAGCTCAATAGCATTTGAGGAGAAAGACTTGCAGTCATAAAACAATTGTAATGTGTTAATTTAGGTGTCAGCTACAATGCACACCTTATACATTTTTTATATATATTAAAATGAAGTGTTACTAAAGTTATATATATTGTTCTGTGTATGTGATTTCAAAGTCTAGATGGGTGGGATTAACCATTTAACTGCCGTATCCCTTAAAACTTGATTGCCAGAGGGTTACTGTAAATGCTTATGCCCGCTGGGCACAGTTTTCCCGATGCCACCGGGGTGGCGTTTGCACTGATGGCTTGAGCCCGCCATCGCTGCTTGCAGCTATATTTATTATTATTTTTATTTTTTATTAAACCTTCCGGGGGTTTTTGGGGGCCTTAACATGCTCAAAAACTCTTGAAAATTGGCACACACATTGGAACCTGCGGCCATCAGGACGCCACAGAGACTGGGACCCGGGCGTGGCACAGGGGCTCTACAGCGCCCCCTGGAACACAGTCAGAATACTTGAACCATAGCTCACATACACTTGCATGTATTTATATGAAACTCAGTACACTTATAGATCTCATTGAGCTGAACAACTTTTGCGCTCTATGTCATAGGCTCAGCCCAACAGGAAGTCAGCTATTCAGGGCTGTATAAAAAAATCATGCTCTGGAATTTGATATACTTGTCATAGGTTTTTTACTTGATTGCCACCAAACTCGGTGAACATGATCTCAAGACATTGGGGATGAAAAATTGCCAGGGGATTTTTGATATCTCGAACGGTTTGCCCGTGGCGCGGCGTTGAAATTAGGGCAAAAAATGAGAAACAGGAAATGCCTAATAACATCCATATACATTTCCTGAGTTTCATCAAACTTCATCAGTTTGTTCGTTGTATTATGCTGATCGTATATATGTGACTATTAAGAGTCAATTTTATAGCGCCACCAACTGGCAGCAGGAAGTGAGTCATTTTCAAAATGCTTTTAATACAGCATCTTATTTTTACTCGATTTGCTTCAAACTTCGTCAAAATAATGACAAAACATGGCCGATGTAAATCTGTTGTGGGGATATTGATATCTTATATATTGTTGCCATGGCAACGTGTCAAACTTGAATATTCTGTTATGGTGATTTGGAGGCAGATAACAACCTCAGATTTACATGAAACTCAAAACACATATCAGTATTATTGATAGCTAGACAATGGAAAAAGCTTTTAAAAGGGCGTGGAAAAGGCACTCTATAGCGCCACCTTTTGTCAAAATTGGGGGAGTTAGTTTTAGTTACAGACACCAAACTTGGTACGTATATTGTTCTTATCAAGACGGACAACTTTCTAATTCACAGTCATCAGCTACGACCAACAGGAAGTCGGCTATTTTGATTTGAATATGGATTTTTGAGATTTTACAGTTGTGAATTAATGCATACTCCTCACAGGGGAAGTACACTATAAACACCAAACTTTGTCTACATGAAGAAAAAACATTGAGGAACTGAAATTGCGAACGGATTTTGGTTAGCTTGAACGGTTTTGTCGTGGTGATTTTTTGAAATGACAGTAAAAAGGGAATCATTAATTGTCTTGTATTTTTAAATTGCAGCTTCCAAACACTTAAAAGCATTTTTTCATACAGAGATCAACTCATTCTGAGGAAATATGCATAGTTTCATGACTTTACAACACTGTATGATTAAAAGAAAACTTAAAAAACTGTCAGACATCTCAACTCACTCTGTCCCTCTGTTTGAGGAATGTATGTGTGCTGACTGAGTGTGTGTGTGTGTATGTGTGTGAGAGTGGGGGATGGGCATGAGCTGAGTGGCAGACAGACAGAGAGAGATAAAGAGAGAGAGAGAGACTTAAACATATCTTTAATCACCAGGAAAAAAAACTGTATTTTAAATTATTTTTTTGTTGTTGTTGCTAATTGTGCTGTTTTCATCACAGCTTAAGAAATCTCTTAGGCCTTATCCTTTTCTGACAGTTTCAGGAATTAAAAAAAAAATACTTATTTGTGCTGCAAATAATAATTTCAAACTCATTTGATACTGACCTCTGACACCCTGTGACATGACATTTATCTGATTTTACATAATCTCATGGATGCAACAGTAAAACTGTTCAGCTCACAGATGAAGACTAAGCTGTCATGCAAGCAAAACTATTTCACAAATGCTTATAGGTCAATAAAATATTAACAAAACACTTTTAAATTATTTAAGGATCTGGTAACACTTTAAAATAATGTCTCATTTGTTAACATTAGTAAATGCATTGGTAACACTTCATAATAGCTGCACTCATTAGCTAAGCATTAGTAAATAGTCAGTTCATGCTTTATATAGCCTTCTCCCAAAATTAATAGTCGTTAGTAAGCATTTTTTAAATACAGCTATAATTAAACTGTTCATGGTTTATATGCACATTTATTTTGAGGAGATTAAAGGCTGTAATCTTCCAAAAAATAAATAAATACATAAATAATAAATAAATAAACAAACACAGAACTCAGAAATATTTATTTCAAGATGCAATAAAAGAAAACTGTACACTTTAATTTTTATATATATATATATAAAGAACACAGAAATATTTTTTCAAGATGCAAAAAATGAAACTGTACAGCTGTACACTTGATAAAAAAAATTAAATATAAACGTATGCAATTATATTATATATATACATATATATATATATATATATATATATATATATATATATATATATATATATATATATATATATGCAATTATATTATATATATACATATATATATATATATATATATATATATATGTATATATATAATATAATGTATATATATAATATAATTGCATACGTTTATATTTAATTTTTTTTATCAAGTGTACAGCTGTACAGTTTCATTTTTTGCATCTTGAAAAAATATTTCTGTGTTCTTTATCCCTCTGTGTTGTGTTTAACTTTTCAGTTTGGAAGATCAATGATTCTTTAAATCTCCTTTGTGAATGCTTCAAATGTATAAATAGTCCTCACTTTAGATGAGCTCACAAAAATAGATCGCTTCCAATTACTAAATGTTTTATAAAAACCTGACTTTATCATGAATTACAGCTGGAATATATGTCAAAAAGCAGTTATTAACAAACTGACCAACTATTATCCTGTGTCTAAATAATAAGATTTATATATTTACACTAAAATAGTTCATTAATCATTTAATTTCACTTTCTTAATGATCTCATAAACCACTGACAACTCCTTAATAACTGGTTTGTAAATAATGCAATAATTTATAAATGATAAATGGATCCTTAAAGTATGAAAATACAATGATTGAACTTTATAGATATGCTCAATAACAAAATATTTATAGCTGTATTTATGAACTGCTTAATAATGCCTATTAAAAGGAGTGCTATTAGGCTTTTTCACTTTTTCAACTTTAGTTAGTCTGTAATGTTGCTGTTTCAGCATAAAAAAAGTTCTGCAAAGTTACAAAGCTGAAAGTCCAAATCAAAAGGAGATATTTTATTTAACAAAAATCACTTTTTAAAAACTACAACGAACAAATTGTTTGGACTACAACAACCATTTTCCGGGATTTTTGTTAACACAAATATTGACGAATGGGATGTGAAAAAAGACTCCTTATATTCAGGTGTGCAGAATTATGAGGCTCTTTTTCCTTTACTGATAAAATGAGCCAAAAAAAGACATTTCACTCAGACTGAAAAAAACTAAATTATTAGATCCTCATGAGAAATATTCAAAATTAGATCACTACATTAATTGCAAAGTAAAGACATGACCACTGGACAGCAAAATGCTTACTGGGTCAGAAGGGTAAAAAAAAAACAGGTAGAAGATCAGAAACACGTAAACTGCAAAAGAATTAAGAATTAAAGTGAAGAATTAGGTGTGAAACAATCAGGGAGCATTTAGTCTACAGTGCCACCATTTTCCAGAACTGCAACTTTCCTAGAGTCTACGAATTACGATGTGTCAGGTTCTGAGAGACGTAAAAAGATCTCAACAAATGACAATTAGAATAGCACAACGTATTGTGGAATACTATATTAAGACTTTATATATAGGCTTTATGAACAGATAGGTTTTGAGAGATTCTTGAAGGACTAGCATCACCTTCTCTTGTACGACGGTTTGAGGAATATATCTTCCAGATAGTACCGCCGCTCCCTATATGCAGAGTACGCAGTCTTCGTAGGGCACCAACTCCCAGAGGGGGCACCATCCCTGTTGCTCAAAAAAAAAAACATGCACCATTCTCCCATCCGCGCTCGCGACTGCTTGCACCTCATGTTTGCGGATGAATGTTCGTTATTGATGGATGGACATCTATGCCCATGTAAAGGACATCAGCAATCCGGCACAGAGAAAAGAAAAATAAAGAAAGTAAAAAACAAAACAAAAACAGGAATAAAGTTGGCTTGACATTGGACATTCGAGAGTCTCAAATTTAGGGACCGTCTCTAAAGTTACATGTGAAATTGTTATACACTTTTCTAACGTCAGTAGCATTTGAAGAGAATGACTTACAGTCATAAAAACAACTGTAATTGTTCATCTAGGTGACAGCTGTAATGCACAATTAAATTGAATGTTTGATATTTATTAAAACAAACTGTAAGTCATATGTAAATTATGCTACTTTTTCACATGGGCTCAAACGCAAATTTGAAGCTCAATAGCATTTGAGGAGAAAGACTTGCAGTCATAAAACAATTGTAATGTGTTCATTTAGGTGTCAGCTATGATGCACACCTTATACATTTTTTATATATATTAAAATAAAGTGTTACTAAAGTTATATATATTGTTCTGTGTATGTGATTTCAAAGTCTAGATGGGTCGGATTAACCCTTTAACTGCTGTATCCCTTAAAACTTGATTGCCAGAGGGTTACTGTAAATGCTTATGCCCGCTGGGCACAGTTTTCCCGATGCCACCGGGGTGGCATTTGCACAGACGGCTTGAGTCCGTCATCGCTGCTTGCAGCTATATTTGAATTGCTCCGTTTATTAGGGCCCGAGCACCGATGGTGTGAGGACCCTCTTGGAATTGCTCCGTTTATTATTATTATTAGGGCCCGAGCACCGATGGTGCGAGGACCCTCTTGGAATTGCTCCGTTTATTAGGGCCCGAGCACTGAGGTGCGAGGACCCTCTTGTATCTGCTTTGTTTATTATTATTAGGGCCCGAGCACCGATGGTGTGAGGACCCTCTTAGAATTGCTCCGTTTATTATTATTATTATTATTATTATTAGGGCCCGAGCACCGATGGTGTGAGGACCCTCTTGGAATTGCTCCGTTTATTATTAGGGCCCGAGCACCGATGGTGTGAGGACCCTCTTGGAATTGCTCCGTTTATTATTATTATTATTATTATTAGGGCCCGAGCACCGATGGTGTGAGGACCCTCTTGGAATTGCTCCGTTTATTATTAGGGCCCGAGCACCGATGGTGTGAGGACCCTCTTGGAATTGCTCCGTTTATTATTATTATTATTATTATTATTATTATTATTATTATTATTATTCTCTAAGATGAATCGCATTTTTGAGAGCCTAAACATGCTCGAAAAGTCATGAAACTTTGCACACACCTCAGAACCGGCGAAAATTTACGTCTGATATGGGTTTCAGAAGTGGGTGTGGCAAAATGACTCGACAGCGCCACCTATACATGTTCAACGGTGTGCGCCTCGAGCTACGTTTCACGTACATGTATGAAAATTGGTATACACATGTATCTCTCCAATACCTACAAAAAAGTCTCTTGGAGAAAAATCCGAAACCCAACAGGAAGTCGGTTATTTTTAATTTTATGAGCAAATTTTGTGTCATTTTTGTAATTTCCATGCGTTGTATTTTAACGAACTCCTCCTAGAGATTAATTCAGATCAACACCAAAGTTGGTATGCCTAATCTAAAGGCCTTTGCGATGTTAAATTGCGAAGATTTTGAGTTTTCGTTTAAGGGCGTGTCCGTGGCGGCCTGGCGAATTTCGATGATTCGCCATGAAAAATGAAGTTGCTATAACTCAGACATACAATGTCCAATGTGTCCAAAACTTCACATGTTTAATAAGACTCTTGACCTGAACAGATTCACATGCCCATATTCAGTTATAGTCATAGCGCCACCTATAGGCAACAGGAAGTGACATATTTTACACTGCGACTAACTACTCCTAGAAATTTTATGACATCAATGTCTTTTTTGTGGTCAGTCTAATCTAAAGGCCTATGCGATGTTAAATTGTGAAGATCTTGAGTTTTCGTTAAAAGGCGTGTCCATGGCGCCATGACGAAGTTCGATGTCTCGCCAAGGGAATAAAATATGTTATAACTCAGGCATAAAATGTTCGATCTTCCCCAAACTTCACGTGTGTGATAAGAGTCCTGGCCTGAACACATCTGTAGGCCAATATTCCATCGGGTGTGGCAAAATGGCTCGATAGCGCCACCTATACACTTTCAACATAGCGCGCCTCGAGCTCCGTTTCAAGTACATGTACAAAAATCGGTACACACATGTAACACACCAGTACCTACAAAAAAGTCTCTTGGTACGAAATCCTAATCCCAACAGGAAGTCGGTTATTTTGAAATTTCCCTGTAAAATTTGCGTTGTTTTTGCCATTTTCAGGGGTTGTACTTTAACGAACTCCTCCTAGAGATTTATTCGGATGAACACCAAACTTGGTCAGTGTAATCTAAAGCCATTTGCGATGTTAAATTGCGAAGGACTTGAGGTTTCGTTAAAGGGCGTGTCCATGGCGGCCTGGCAAATTTCGATGTTTCGCCATGAAAAAGGAAGTTGCTATAACTCAGACATACAATGTCCAATCTGCCCCAAACTTCACATGTTGGATAAGACTCTTGACCTGAACAGATCTACATGCCAATATTCAGTTATAGTCTTAGCGCCACCTATTGGCAACAGGAAGTGAAATATTTTACACTGCGACAAACTACTCCTAGAAATTTTATGACATCAATGTTATTTTTGTGGTCAGTCTAATCTAAAGACCTGTGTGATGTTTAGTTGTGAAGATCTTGAGTTTACGTTAAAAGGCGTGTCCATGGCGCCGTGACGAAGTTTGATGTGTCGCCATGGGAATAAAAGATGTTATAACTCAGGCATAAAATGTCCGATCTTGCCCAAACTTAACATGTGTGATAAGGGTCCTGGCCTGAACAGATCTGAAGGCCAATATTCCATTGGGTGTGGCAAAATGGCTCGATAGCGCCACCTATACACTTTCAACTGAGTGCATATACACTTTCAATGGAGTGCGCCTCAAGCTACGTGTCACGTACATGTACGAAAATCGGTACACATATGTAAGACACCAATAGCTACAAAAAAGTCTCGTAGTGCAAATTCCGAATCCCAACAGGAAGTCGGTTGTTTTGAATTTTCCCTGCAAAATTGGTGTTGTTTTTGCCATTTTCAGGGGTTGTACTTTAACGAACTCCTCCTACAGATTTATTCAGATCAACACCAAACCTGGTCAGTGTAATCTTAAGCCCTTTGCAATGTTAAATTGCGAAGATCTTGAGGTTTCGTTAAAGGGCGTGTCCATGGCGGCCTGACAAATTTCAATGTTTCGCCATTAAAAAGGAAGTTGCTGTAACTCAGACATACAATGTCCAATCTGCCCCAAACTTCACATGTTAGATAAGAATTCTGCCCTTAACAGATCTACATGCCCATATTCAGTCATAGTCATAACGCCACCTGCTGGCAACAGGAAGTGTCATGTTTTACACTGCAAAGAACTACTCCAAGAAATTTTATTACATCAACATTTTATTTTGGTCAGTCTAATCTAAAGGTCTTTGCAATGTTAAATTGTGGAGATCTTTAGATTTTGTTAAAGGGCGTGTCCATGGCGCTGTGACAAAATTTGATGTCTCGCCATAGGAAGAGAAGTTGTTGTAACTCAGGCATAAAATGTTCAATATTTCCCAAACTTCACATGTTCGAAAAGACTCCTGGCCTGAACACATCTGAAGGCCAATATTCCAATATAATGATAGCGCCACCTATTGGCAACAGCAAAATTGGTACATATAAATGACTTTGACATATTTCACTTTTTATTTACGATTTGAAATGCATATTTCTCACCGTTCACCTTTTTACTAAAGCCACACGATGGCGGTGAGCCCGGGTGCAAGGGCCCGTTCATCGCTGCTTGCAGCTTTAATTATTATTATTATTATTATTATTATTATTCTCCTCTAAGATGAATCGCATTTTTGAGAGCCTAAACATGCTCGAAAAGTCATGAAACTTTGCACACACCTCAGAACTGGCGAAAATTCACGTCTGATATGGGTTTCAGAAGTGGGTGTGGCAAAATGGCTCGACAGCGCCACCTATACACGTTCAACGGTGTGCGCCTCGAGCTACGTTTCACGTACATGTATGAAAATTGGTATACACATGTATCTCTCCAATACCTACAAAAAAGTCTCTTGGAGCAAAATCCGAAACCCAACAGGAAGTCGGTTATTTTTAATTTTATGAGCAAATTTTGTGTCATTTTTGTCATTTCCATGCGTTGTATTTTAACGAACTCCTCCTAGAGATTAATTCAGATCAACACCAAAGTTGGTATGCCTAATCTAAAGGCCTTTGCGATGTTAAATTGCGAAGATTTTGAGTTTTCGTTAAAGGGCGTGTCCGTGGCGGCCTGGCGAATTTCGATGATTCGCCATGAAAAAGGAAGTTGCTATAACTCAGACATACAATGTCCAATCTGCCCCAAACTTCACATGTTTGATGAGACTCCGAACCTGAATAGATTGACATGCCCATATTCAGTTATAGTCATAGCGCCACCTATTGGCATCAGGAAGTGACATATTTTACACTGAGACTAACTACTCCTAGAAATTTTATGACATCAATGTCTTTTTTGTGGTCAGTCTAATCTAAAGGCCTGTGCGATGTTAAGTTGTGAAGATCTTGAGTTTTCGTTAAGGGGCGTGTCCATGGCGCCGTGACAAAATTCAAAGTCCCGCCATGGGAATAAAAGATGTTATAACTCAGGCATAAAATGTCCGATCTTCCCCAAACTTCACATGTTTGATAAAAGTCCTGGCCTGAACAGATCTGAAGGCCAATATTCCATCGGGTGTGGCAAAATGGCTCGATAGCGCCACCTATATACTTTCAACGGAGTGCGCCTCAATCTATGTTTCACGTACAGGTACAAAAATGGGTACACACATGTAACACACCAATACCTACAAAAAAGTCTCTTGGTACGAAATCCTAATCCCAACAGGAAGTCGATTATTTTGAATTTTCCCTGCAAAATTGGTGTTGTTTTTGCCATTTTCAGGGGTTGTACTTTAACGAACTCCTCCTAGAGATTTATTCATATGAACACCAAACTTGGTCAGTCTAATCTAAAGCCGTTTGTGAAGTTAAATTGCGAAGGACTTGAGGTTTCGTTAAAGGGAGGGTCCATGGCGGCCTGACAAATTTTGATGTTTCGCCATGAAAAAGGAAGTTGCTGTAACTCAGACATACAATGTCCAATCTGCCCCAAACTTCGCATGTTAGATAAGACTTCTGCCCTTAAAAGATCTACATGCCCATATTCAATTATAGTCATAGTGCCACCTGCTGGCAACAGGAAGTGACATATTTTACGCTGAGACAAACTACTCCTAGAGATATTTTGACATTAATGTATTTTTGTGGTCAGTCTAATCTAAAGGCCTGTGTAATGTTAAATTGTGGCAATCTTGAGTTTTTGTTAAAGAGCGTGGCCATGGCAAAAATGACAAAATTTGATGTCTCGCCACAGCAAGAGAAGTTGTTGTAACTCAGGCATAAAATGTTTGATCTTCCCCAAACTTCACATGTTCGATAAGAGTGCAGCCCTGAACACATCTGAAGGCCAACATTCCATTATAATGATAGCGCCTCCTGCTGGCAACAGAAAGATTGGCACATATATGGAATAAACTTTGATATATTCCACTTATATTTATGAGTTTAAATGCATATTTCTCACCGTTCACCTATTTACTAAAGCCACTCGCTGCCGGTGAGCCCGGGTGCGAGGGCCCGTTCATCGCTGCTTGCAGCTTTAATTATTATTATTATTATTATTATTATTATTATTATTATTATTATTAGGGCCCGAGCACCGATGGTGTGAGGACCCTCTTGGAATTGCTCCGTTTATTATTATTATTATTATTATTATTAGGGCCCGAGCACCGATGGTGTGAGGACCCTCTTGGAATTGCTCCGTTTATTATTATTATTAGGGCCCGAGCACCGATGGTGTGAGGACCCTCTTGGAATTGCTCCGTTTATTATTATTATTATTATTATTATTATTATTATTATTATTATTATTCTCTAAGATGAATCGCATTTTTGAGAGCCTAAAAATGCTCGAAAAGTCATGAAACTTTGCACACACCTCTGAACTGGCGAAAATTTACGTCTGATATGGGTTTCAGAAGTGGGTGTGGCAAAATGGCTCGACAGCGCCACCTATACACGTTCAACGGTGTTGCCACTCGAGCTACGTTTCACGTACATGTATGAAAATTGGTATACACATGTATCTCTCCAATACCTACAAAAAAGTCTCTTGGAGCAAAATCCGAAATCCAACAGGAAGTCGGTTATTTTTAATTTTATGAGCAAATTTTGTGTCATTTTTGTCATTTCCATGCGTTGTATTTTAACGAACTCCTCCTAGAGATTAATTCAGATCAACACCAAAGTTGGTATGCCTAATCTAAAGGCCTTTGCGATGTTAAATTGCGAAGATTTTGAGTTTTCGTTAAAGGGCGTGTCCGTGGCGGCCTGGCGAATTTCGATGATTCGCCATGAAAAATGAAGTTGCTATAACTCAGACATACAATGTCCAATCTGCCCCAAACTTCACATGTTTGATGAGACTCCGAACCTGAACAGATTGACATGCCCATATTCAGTTATAGTCATAGCGCCACCTATTGGCAACAGGAAGTGACATATTTTACACTGCGACTAACTACTCCTAGAAATTTTATGACATCAATGTCTTTTTTGTGGTCAGTCTAATCTAAAGGCCTGTGCGATGTTAAGTTGTGAAGATCTTGAGTTTTTGTTGAGGGGCGTGTCCATGGCGCCGTGACAAAATTCAAAATCTCGCCATGGGAATAAAAGATGTTATAACTCAGTCATAAAATGTCCGATCTTCCCCAAACTTCACATGTTTGATAAAAGTCCTGGCCTGAACAGATCTGAAGGCCAATATTCCATCGGGTGTGGCAAAATGGCTCGATAGCGCCACCTATACACTTTCAACGGAGTGCGGCTCGATCTATGTTTCACGTACATGTACAAAAATTGGTACACACATGTAACACACCAATACCTACAAAAAAGTCTCTTGGTACGAAATCCTAATCCCAACAGGAAGTCGATTATTTTGAATTTTCTCTGCAAAATTGGTGTTGTTTTTGCCATTTTCAGGGGTTGTACTTTAACGAACTCCTCCTAGAGATTTATTCAGATGAACACCAAACTTGGTCAGTGTAATCTAAAGCCCTTTGCGATGTTAAATTGCGAAGGACTTGAGGTTTCATTAAAGGGCGTGTCCATGGCGGCCTGACAAATTTCGATGTTTCGCCATGAAAAAGGAAGTTGCTGTAACTCAGACATACAATGTCCAATCTGCCCCAAACTTCACATGTTAGATAAGACTTCTGCCCTTAACAGGTCTACATGCCCATATTCAGTTATAGTCATAGCGCCACCTGCTGGCAACAGGAAGTGACATGTTTTACGCTGCGACAAACTACTCCTTGAAATTTTATGACATCAATGTTATTTTTGTGGTCAGTCTAATCTAAAGACCTGTGTGATGTTTAGTTGTGAAGATCTTGAGTTTTCGTTAAAAGGCGTGTCCATGGCGCCGTGACGAAGTTCGATGTGTCGCAATGGGAATAAAAGATGTTATAACTCAGGCATAAAATGTCTGATCTTGCCCAAACTTCACATGTGTGATAAGGGTCCTGGCCTGAACAGATCTGAAGGCCATTATTCCATTGGGTGTGGCAAAATGGCTCGATAGCGCCACCTATACACTTTCAACTGAGTGCATATACACTTTCAACGGAGTGCGCCTCAAGCTATGTTTCACGTACATGTACAAAAATCGGTATACACATGTAACACACCAATACCTACAAAAAAGTCTCTTGTTACGAAATCTGAATCCCAACAGGAAGTCGGTTATTTAGAATTTTCTCTGCAAAATTGGAGTTGTTTTTGCCATTTTCAGGGGTTGTACTTTAACGAACTCCTCCTAGAGATTTATTCAGATCAACACCAAATTTGGTCAGTTAAATCTAAAGGCCTTTGCAATGTTAAATTGCGAAGATCTTGAGGTTTTGTTAAAGGGCGTGTCCATGGCGGCCTGACAAATTTCGATGTTTCGCCATGAAAAAGGAAGTTGCTGTAACTCAGACATACAATGTCCAATCTGCCCCAAACTTCACATGTTAGATAAGACTTTTGCCCTTAACAGATCTACATGCCCATATTCAGTTATAGTCATAGCGGCACCTGCTGGCAACAGGAAGTGACATGTTTTACACTGCGACAAACTACTCCTAGAAATCTTTTGACATTAATGTATTTTTTTGTGGTCAGTCTAATCTAAAGGCCTGTGCAATGTTAAATTGTGGAGATCTTCAGTTTTTGTTAAAGGGCGTGTCCATGGCGCCATGACACAATTTGATGTCTCGCCACAGCAAGAGAAGTTGTTGTAACTCAGGCATAAAATGTTCAATCTTCCCCAGACTCTGCATGTTCGATAAGAGTCCTGGCCTAAACACATCTGAAGGCCAATATTCCATTATAATGATAGCGCCACCTGCTGGCAACAGAAAGATTGGCACATATATGGAATAAACTTTGATATATTCCACTTATATTTATGAGTTTAAATGCATATTTCTCACCGTTCACCTATTAACTAAAGCCACTCGCTGCCGGTGAGCCCGGGTGCGAGGGCCCGTTCATCGCTGCTTGCAGCTTTAATTATTATTATTATTATTATTCTTCTCTAAGATGAATCGCATTTTTGAGAGCCTAAACATGCTCGAAAAGTCATGAAACTTTGCACACACCTCAGAACTGGCGAAAATTTACGTCTGATATGGGTTTCAGAAGTGGGTGTGGCAAAATGGCTCAACAGCGCCACCTATACACGTTCAACGGTGTGCGCCTCGAGCTACGTTTCACGTACATGTATGAAAATTGGTATACACATGTATCTCTCCAATACCTACAAAAAAGTCTCTTGGAGCAAAATCCGAAACCCAACAGGAAGTCGGTTATTTTTAATTTTATGAGCAAATTTTGTGTCATTTTTGTCATTTCCATGCGTTGTATTTTAACGAACTCCTCCTAGAGATTAATTCAGATCAACACCAAAGTTGGTATGCCTAATCTAAAGGCCTTTGCGATGTTAAATTGCGAAGATTTTGAGTTTTCGTTAAAGGGCGTGTCCGTGGCGGCCTGGCGAATTTCGATGATTCGCCATGAAAAATGAAGTTGCTATAACTCAGACATACAATGTCCAATCTGCCCCAAACTTCACATGTTTGATGAGACTCCGAACCTGAACAGATTGACATGCCAATATTCAGTTATAGTCATAGCGCCACCTATTGGCAACAGGAAGTGACATATTTTACATTGCGACTAACTACTTCTAGAAATTTTATGACATCAATGTCTTTTTTGTGGTCAGTCTAATTTAAAGGCCTGTGCGATGTTAAGTTGTGAAGATCTTGAGTTTTCGTTAAGGGGCGTGTCCATGGCGCCGTGACAAAATTCAAAGTCTCGCCATGGGAATAAAAGATGTTATAACTCAGGCATAAAATGTCCGATCTTCCCCAAACTTCACATGTTTGATAAAAGTCCTGGCCTGAACAGATCTGAAGGCCAATATTCCATCGGGTGTGGCAAAATGGCTCGATAGCGCCACCTAAACATTTTCAACGGAGTGCGCCTCGATCTATGTTTCACGTACATGTACAAAAATTGTTACACACATGTAACACCAATACCTACAAAAAAGTATTTTGGTACGAAATCCTAATCCCAACAGGAAGTCGATTATTTTGAATTTTCCCTGCAAAATTGGTGTTGTTTTTGCCATTTTCAGGGGTTGTACTTTAACGAACTCCTCCTAGAGATTTATTCAGATGAACACCAAACTTGGTCAGTGTAATCTAAAGCCCTTTGCGATGTTAAATTGCGAAGGACTTAAGGTTTCATTAAAGGGCGTGTCCATTAGTGTCCACAAGGGCGTGTTGGTATGCCTTTAGATTAGGCATACCAACTTTGGTGTTGATCTGAATTAATCTCTAGGAGGAGTTCGTTAAAATACAACGCATGGAAATGACAAAAATGACACAAAATTTGCTCATAAAATTAAAAATAACCGACTTCCTGTTGGGTTTCGGATTTTGCTCCAAGAGACTTTTTTGTAGGTATTGGAGAGATACATGTGTATACCAATTTTCATACATGTACGTGAAACGTAGCTCGAGGCGCACACCGTTGAACGTGTATAGGTGGCGCTGTCGAGCCATTTTGCCACACCCACTTCTGAAACCCATATCAGACGTAAATTTTCGCCAGTTCTGAGGTGTGTGCAAAGTTTCATGACTTTTCGAGCATGTTTAGGCTCTCAAAAATGCGATTCATCTTAGAGAATAATAATAATAATAATAATTAAAGCTGCAAGCAGCGATGAACGGGCCCTCGCACCCGGGCTCACCGGCAGCGAGTGGCTTTAGTTAATAGGTGAACGGTGAGAAATATGCATTTAAACTCATAAATATAAGTGGAATATATCAAAGTTTATTCCATATATGTGCCAATCTTTCTGTTGCCAGCAGGTGGCGCTATCATTATAATGGAATATTGGCCTTCAGATGTGTTCAGGCCAGGACTCTTATCGAACATGCAGAGTCTGGGGAAGATTGAACATTTTATTACAACAACAACTTTTAGTTACAACAACTTCTCTTGCTGTGGCGAGACATCAAATTGTTAAATTGCGAAGATTTTGAGTTTTCGTTAAAGGGCGTGTCCGTGGCGGCCTGGCGAATTTCGATAATTCGCCTTGAAAAATGAAGTTGCTATAACTCAGACATACAATGTCCAATCTGCCCAAAACTTCACATGTTTAATACGACTCCTGACCTGAACATATTTACATGCCCATATTCAGTTATAGTCATAGCGCCACCTATTGGCAACAGGAAGTGAAATATTTTACACTGCGACAAACTACTCCTAGAAATTTTATGACATTAATGTTATTTTTGTGGTCAGTCTAATCTAAAGACCTGTGTGATGTTTAGTTGTGAAGATCTTGAGTTTTCGTTAAAAGGCGTGTCCATGGCGCCGTGACGAAATTCGATGTGTCGCCATGGGAATTAAAGATGTTATAACTCAGGCATAAAATGTCCGATCTTGCCCAAACTTCACATCTGTGATAAAAGTCCTGGCCTGAACAGATCTGAAGGCCAAAATTCCATTGGGTGTGGCAAAATGGCTCGATAGCGCCACCTATACACTTTCAACTGAGTGCATATACACTTTCAACGGAGTGCGCCTCAAGCTATGTTTCACGTACATGTACAAAAATCGGTACACACATGTAACACACCAATATCTACGAAAAAGTCTCTTGGTACGAAATCCGAATCCAAACAGGAAGTCAAGTTAATTAGAATTTTCTCTGCAAAATTGGTGTTGTTTTTGGCATTTTCAGAGGTTGTACTTTCACGAACTCCTCCTAGAGATTTATTCAAATCAACACCAAACTTTGTCAGTTAAATCTAAAGGCCTTTGCGAAGTTAAATTGGGAAGATCTTGAGATTTCGTTAAAGGGAGTGTCCATGGCGGCCTGACAAATTTCGATGTTTCGCCATGAAAAAGGAAGTTGCTGTAACTCAGACATACAATGTCCAATCTGCCCCAAACTTCACATGTTAGATAAGACTTCTGCCCTTAACAGATCTACATGCCCATATTCAATTATAGTCATAGCGCCACCTGCTGGCAACAGGAAGTGACATATTTTACGCTGAGACAAACTACTCCTAGAGATTTTTGGGCATTAATGTATATTTGTGGTCAGTCTAATCTAAAGGCCTGTGTAATGTTAAATTATAGCAATCTTGAGTTTTTGTTAAAGATCGTGTTCAATGGCAAAAATGACAAAATTTGATGTCTCGCCACAGCAAGAGAAGTTGTTGTAACTCAGGCATAAAATGTTTGATCTTCCCCAAACTTCACATGTTCGATAAGAGTGCAGCCCTGAACACATCTTAAGGCCAATATTCCATTGTAATGATAGTGCCACCTGCTGGCAACAGGAAGATTGGCACATATATGGAATAAACATTGATATATTCCACTTATATTTATGAGTTTAAATGCATATTTCTCACCGTTCACCTATTTACTAAAGCCACTCGCTGGCGGTGAGCCCGGGTGTGAGGGCCCGTTCATCGCTGCTTGCAGCTTTAATTAGGGCCCGAGCACCGAGGTGCGAGGACCCTCTTGTATCTGCTTTGTTTATTATTAGGGCACGAGCACCGATGTTGTGAGGACCCTCTTGGAATTGCTCCGTTTATTATTATTATTATTATTATTATTATTATTATTAGGGCCCGAGCACCGATGGTGTGAGGACCCTCTTGGAATTGCTCCGTTTATTATTATTATTATTATTATTAGGGCCCGAGCACCGATGGTGTGAGGACCCTCTTGGAATTGCTCCGTTTATTATTATTATTAGGGCCCGAGCACCAATGGTGTGAGGACCCTCTTGGAATTGCTCCGTTTATTATTATCATTATTATTATTATTATTATTATTATTATTATTATTATTATTATTATTATTATTATTATTATTATTATTATTATTATTCTCTAAGATGAATCGCATTTTTGAGAGCCTAAACATGCTCGAAAAGTCATGAAACTTTGCACACACCTCAGAACTGGCGAAAATTTACGTCTGATATGGGTTTCAGAAGTGGGTGTGGCAAAATGGCTCGACAGCGCCACCTATACACGTTCAACGGTGTGCGCCTCGAGCTACGTTTCACGTACATGTATGAAAATTGGTATACACATGTATCTCTCCAATACCTACAAAAAAGTCTCTTGGAGCAAAATCCGAAACCCAACAGGAAGTCGGTTATTTTTAATTTTATGAGCAAATTTTGTGTCATTTTTGTCATTTCCATGCGTTGTATTTTAACGAACTCCTCCTAGAGATTAATTCAGATCAACACCAAAGTTGGTATGCCTAATCTAAAGGCCTTTGCGATGTTAAATTGCGAAGATTTTGAGTTTTCGCTAAAGGGCGTGTCCGTGGCGGCCTGGCGAATTTCGATGATTCGCCATGAAAAATGAAGTTGCTATAACTCAGACATACAATGTCCAATCTGCCCCAAACTTCACATGTTTGATGAGACTCCGAACCTGAACAGATTGACATGCCCATATTCAGTTATAGTCATAGCGCCACCTATTGGCAACAGGAAGTGACATATTTTACACTGCGACTAACTACTCCTAGAAATTTTATGACATCAATGTCTTTTTTGTGGTCAGTCTAATCTAAAGGCCTGTGCGATGTTAAGTTGTGAAGATCTTGAGTTTTCGTTAAGGGACGTGTCCATGGCGCCGTGACAAAATTCAAAGTCTCGCCATGGGAATAAAAGATGTTATAACTCAGGCATAAAATGTCCGATCTTCCCCAAACTTGTTTGATAAAAGTCCTGGACTGAACAGATCTGAAGGCCAATATTCCATCGGGTGTGGCAAAATGGCTCGATAGCGCCACCTATACACTTTCAACGGAGTGCGCCTCGATCTATGTTTCACGTACATGTACAAAAATTGGTACACACATGTAACACACCAATACCTACAAAAAAGTATCTTGGTACGAAATCCTTATCCCAACAGGAAGTCGATTATTTAGAATTTTCCCTGCAAAATTGGTGTTGTTTTTGCCATTTTCAGGGGTTGTACTTTAACGAACTCCTCCTAGAGATTTATTCAGATGAACACGAAACTTGGTCAGTGTAATCTAAAGCCCTTTGCGATGTTAAATTGCGAAGGACTTGAGGTTTCGTTAAAGGGCGTGTCCATGGCGGCCTGACAAATTTCGATGTTTCGCCATGAAAAAGGAAGTTGCTGTAACTCAGACATACAATGTCCAATCTGCCCCAAACTTCACATGTTGGATAAGACTCTTGACCTGAACAGATCTACATGCCAATATTCAGTTATAGTCATAGCGCCACCTATTGGCAACAGGAAGTGAAATATTTTACACTGCGACAAACTACTCCTAGAAATTTTATGACATCAATGTTATTTTTGTGGTCAGTCCAATCTAAAGACCTGTGTGATGTTTAGTTGTGAAGATCTTGAGTTTTCGTTAAAAGGCGTGTCCATGGCGCCGTGACGAAGTTCGATGTGTCGCCATGGGAATAAAAGATGTTATAACTCAGGCATAAAATGTCCGATCTTGCCCAAACTTCACATGTGTGATAAGGGTCCTGGCCTGAACAGATCTGAAGGCCAATATTCCATTGGGTGTTGCAAAATGGCTCGATAGCGCCACCTATACACTTTCAACTGAGTGCATATACACTTTCAACGGAGTGTGCCTCAAGCTATGTTTCACGTACATGTACAAAAATCGGTACACACATGTAACACACCAATATCTACGAAAAAGTCTCTTGGTACGAAATCCGAATCCAAACAGGAAGTCAGTTATTTAGAATGTTCTCTGCAAAATTGGTGTTGTTTTTGGCATTTTCAGGGGTTGTACTTTAACGAACTCCTTCTAGAGATTTATTCAGATCAACATCAAACTTGGTCAGTTAAATCTAAAGGCCTTTGCGAAGTCAAATTGGGAAGATCTTGAGATTTCGTTAAAGGGAGTGTCCATGGCGGCCTGCCAAATTTCGATGTTTCGCTATTTAAAAGGAAGTTGCTGTAACTCAGACATACAATGTCCAATCTGCCCCAAACTTTGCATGTTAGATAAGACTTCTGCCCTTAACAGATCTACATGCCCATATTCAATTATAGTCATAGCGCCACCTGCTGGCAACAGGAAGTGACATATTTTACATTGAGATAAACTACTCCTAGAGATTTTTTGACATTAATGTATTTTTGTGGTCAGTCTAATCTAAAGGCCTGTGTAATGTTAAATTGTGGCAATCTTGAGTTTTTGTTAAAGAGCGTGTCCATGGCAAAAATGACAAAATTTGATGTCTCGCCACAGCAAGAGAAGTTGTTGTAACTCAGGCATAAAATGTTTGATCTTCCCCAAACTTCACAAGTTCGATAAGAGTGCAGCCCTGAACATATCTGAAGGCCAATATTCCATTATAATGATAGCGCCACCTGCTGGAAACAGGAAGATTGGAACATATATGGAATAAACATTGATATATTCTACTTAAATTTATGAGTTTAAATGCATATTTCTCACCGTTCACCTATTTACTAAAGCAACTCGCTGCCGGTGAGCCCGCGTGCGAGGCCCCGTTCATCGCTGCTTGCAGCTTTAATTATTATTATTATTATTATTATTATTCTTCTCTAAGATGAATCGCATTTTTGAGAGCCTAAACATGCTCGAAAAGTCATGAAACTTTGCACACACCTCAGAACTGGCGAAAATTTACGTCTGATATGGGTTTCAGAAGTGGGTGTGGCAAAATGGCTCGACAGCGCCACCTATACACGTTCAACGGTGTGCGCCTCGAGCTACGTTTCACGTACATGTATGAAAATTGGTATACACATGTATCTCTCCAATACCTACAAAAAAGTCTCTTGGAGCAAAATCCGAAACCCAACAGGAAGTGGGTTATTTTTAATTTTATGAGCAAATTTTGTGTCATTTTTGTCATTTCCATGCGTTGTATTTTAACGAACTCCTCCTAGAGATTAATTCAGATCAACACCAAAGTTGGTATGCCTAATCTAAAGGCCTTTGCGATGTTAAATTGCGAAGATTTTGAGTTTTCGTTAAAGGGCGTGTCCGAGGCGGCCTGGCGTATTTCGATGATTCGCCATGAAAAATGAAGTTGCTATAACTCAGAGATACAATGTCCAATCTGCCCAAAACTTCACATGTTTGATGAGACTCCGAACCTGAACAGATTGACATGCCCATATTCAGTTATAGTCATAGCGCCACCTATTGGCAACAGGAAGTGACATATTTTACACTGCGACTAACTACTCCTAGAAATTTTATGACATCAATGTCTTTTTTGTGGTCAGTCTAATCTAAAGGCCTGTGCGATGTTAAGTTGTGAAGATCTTGAGTTTTCGTTAAGGGGCGTGTCCATGGTGCTGTGACAAAATTCAAAGTCTCGCCATGGGAATAAAAGATGTTATAACTCAGGCATAAAATGTCCGATCTTGCCCAAACTTCACATGTTTGATAAAAGTCCTGGCCTGAACAGATCTGAAGGCCAATATTCCATCGGGTGTGGCAAAATGGCTTGATAGCGCCACCTATACACTTTCAACGGAGTGCGCCTCGATCTATGTTTCACGTACATGTACAAAAATTGGTACACACATGTAACACACCAATACCTACAAAAAAGTATCTTGGTACGAAATCCTAATCCCAACAGGAAGTCGATTATTTTGAATTTTCCCTGCAAAATTGGTGTTGTTTTTGCCATTTTCAGGGGTTGTACTTTAACGAACTCCTCCTAGAGATTTATTCAGATGAACACCAAACTTGGTCAGTGTAATCTAAAGCCCTTTGCGATGTTAAATTGCGAAGGACTTGAGGATTCGTTAAAGGGCGTTTCCATGGCGGCCTGACAAATTTCGATGTTTCGCCATGAAAAAGGAAGTTGCTGTAACTCAGACATACAATGTCCAATCTGCCCCAAACTTCACATGTTGGATAAGACTCTTGACCTGAACAGATCTACATGCCAATATTCAGTTATAGTCATAGCGCCACCTATTGGCAACAGGAAGTGAAATATTTTACACTGCGACAAACTACTCCTAGAAATTTTATGACATCAATGTTTTTTTTGTGGTCAGTCTAATCTAAAGACCTGTGTGATGTTTAGTTGTGAAGATCTTGAGTTTTCGTTAAAAGGCGTGTCCATGGCGCCGTGACGAAGTTCGATGTGTCGCCATGGGAATAAAAGATGTTATAACTCAGGCATAAAATGTCCGATCTTGCCCAAACTTCACATGTGTGATAAGGGTCCTGGCCTGAACAGATCTGAAGGCCAATATTCCATTGGGTGTGGCAAAATGGCTCGATAGCGCCACCTATACACTTTCAACTGAGTGCATATACACTTTCAACGGAGTGCGCCTCAAGCTATGTTTCACGTACATGTACAAAAATTGGTACACACATGTAACACACCAATATCTACGAAAAAGTCTCTTGGTACGAAATCCGAATCCAAACAGGAAGTCAGTTATTTAGAATGTTCTCTGCAAAATTGGTGTTGTTTTTGGCATTTTCAGGGGTTGTACTTTAACGAACTCCTCCTAGAGATTTATTCAGATGAACACCAAACTTGGTCAGTGTAATCTAAAGCCCTTTGCGATGTTAAATTGCGAAGGACTTGAGGATTCGTTAAAGGGCGTGTCCATGGCGGCCTGACAAATTTCGATGTTTCGCCATGAAAAAGGAAGTTGCTGTAACTCAGACATACAATGTCCAATCTGCCCCAAACTTCACATGTTGGATAAGACTCTTGACCTGAACAGATCTACATGCCAATATTCAGTTATAGTCATAGCGCCACCTATTGGCAACAGGAAGTGAAATATTTTACACTGCGACAAACTACTCCTAGAAATTTTATGACATCAATGTTTTTTTTGTGGTCAGTCTAATCTAAAGACCTGTGTGATGTTTAGTTGTGAAGATCTTGAGTTTTCGTTAAAAGGCGTGTCCATGGCGCCGTGACGAAGTTCGATGTGTCGCCATGGGAATAAAAGATGTTATAACTCAGGCATAAAATGTCCGATCTTGCCCAAACTTCACATGTGTGATAAGGGTCCTGGCCTGAACAGATCTGAAGGCCAATATTCCATTGGGTGTGGCAAAATGGCTCGATAGCGCCACCTATACACTTTCAACTGAGTGCATATACACTTTCAACGGAGTGCGCCTCAAGCTATGTTTCACGTACATGTACAAAAATTGGTACACACATGTAACACACCAATATCTACGAAAAAGTCTCTTAGTACGAAATCTGAATCCAAACAGGAAGTCAGTTATTTAGAATGTTCTCTGCAAAATTGGTGTTGTTTTTGGCATTTTCAGGGGTTGTACTTTAACGAACTCCTCCTAGAGATTTATTCAGATCAACATCAAACTTGGTCAGTTAAATCTAAAGGCCTTTGCGAAGTTAAATTGGAAAGATCTTGAGATTTCGTTACAGGGAGTGTCCATGGCGGCCTGACAAATTTTGATGTTTCGCCATGAAAAAGGAAGTTGCTGTAACTCAGACATACAATGTCCAATCTGCCCCAAAGTTTGCATGTTAAATCAGACTACTCCCCTTAACAGATCTACATGCCCATATTCAATTATAGTCATAGTGCCACCTGCTGGCAACAGGAAGTGACATATTTAACGCTGAGACAAACTACTCCTAGAGATATTTTGACATTAATGTATTTTTGTGGTCAGTCTAATCTAAAGGCCTGTGTAATGTTAAATTGTGGCAATCTTGAGTTTTTGTTAAAGAGCGTGTCCATGGCAAAAATGACAAAATTTGATGTCTCGCCACAGCAAGAGAAGTTGTTGTAACTCATGCATGAAATGTTTGATCTTCCCCAAACTTCACATGTTCGATAAGAGTGCAGCCCTGAACACATCTGAAGGCCAATATTCCATTATAATGATAGCGCCACCTGCTGGCAACAGAAAGATTGGCACATATATGGAATAAACTTTGATATATTCCACTTATATTTATGAGTTTAAATGCATATTTCTCACCGTTCACCTATTTACTAAAGCCACTCGCTGCCGGTGAGCCCGGGTGCGAGGGCCCGTTCATCGCTGCTTGCAGCTTTAATTAGGGCCCGAGCACCGATGGTGTGAGGACCCTCTTTTAATTGCTCCGTTTATTATTATTATTATTATTATTATTATTATTATTATTATTATTATTATTATTATTATTCTCTAAGATGAATCGCATTTTTGAGAGCCTAAACATGCTCGAAAAGTCATGAAACTTTGCACACACCTCAGAACTGGCAAAAATTTACGTCTGATATGGGTTTCAGAAGTAGGTGTGGCAAAATGGCTCAACAGCGCCACCTATACACGTTCAACGGTGTGCGCCTCGAGCTACGTTTCACGTACATGTATGAAAATTGGTATACACATGTATCTCTCCAATACCTACAAAAAAGTCTCTTGGAGCAAAATCCGAAACCCAACAGGAAGTCGGTTATTTTTAATTTTATGAGCAAATTTTGTGTCATTTTTGTCATTTCCATGCGTTGTATTTTAACGAACTCCTCCTAGAGATTAATTCAGATCAACACCAAAGTTGGTATGCCTAATCTAAAGGCCTTTGCGATGTTAAATTGCGAAGATTTTGAGTTTTCGTTAAAGGGCGTGTCCGTGGCGGCCTGGCGAATTTCGATGATTCGCCATGAAAAATGAAGTTGCTATAACTCAGACATACAATGTCCAATCTGCCCCAAACTTCACATGTTTGATGAGACTCCGAACCTGAACAGATTGACATGCCCATATTCAGTTATAGTCATAGCGCCACCTATTGGCAACAGGAAGTGACATATTTTACACTGCGACTAACTACTCCTAGAAATTTTATGACATCAATGTCTTTTTTGTGGTCAGTCTAATTTAAAGGCCTGTGCGATGTTAAATTGTGAAGATCTTGAGTTTTCGTTAAAAGGCGTGTCCATGGCGCCATGACGAAGTTCGATGTCTCGCCAAGGGAATAAAATATGTTATAACTCAGGCATAAAATGTCCGATCTTCCCCAAACTTCACATGTGTGATAAGGGTCCTGGCTTGAACAGATCTGAAGGCCAATATTCCATTGGGTGTGGCAAAATGGCTCAATAGCGCCACCTATACACTTTCAACTGAATGCATATACACTTTCAATGGAGTGCGCCTCAAGCTATGTTTCACGTACCTGTACAAAAATCGGTACACACATGTAACACACCAATATCTACGAAAAAGTCTCTTGGTACGAAATCCGAATCCAAACAGGAAGTCAGTTATTTAGAATGTTCTCTGCAAAATTGGTGTTGTTTTTGGCATTTTCAGGGGTTGTACTTTAACGAACTCCTCCTAGAGATTTATTCAGATCAACATCAAACTTGGTCAGTTAAATCTAAAGGCCTTTGCGAAGTTAAATTGGGAAGATCTTGAGATTTCGTTAAAGGGAGTGTCCATGGCGGCCTGACAAATTTCGATGTTTCGCCATGAAAAAGGAAGTTGCTGTAACTCAGACATACAATATCCAATCTGCCCCAAACTTCACATGTTAGATAAGACCTCTGCCCTTAACAGATCTAAATGCCCATATTCAGTTATAGTCATAGCGCCACCTGCTGGCAACAGGAAGTGACATGTTTTACGTTGCGACAAACTACTCCTAGAAATCTTTTGACATTAATGTATTTTTTGTGGTCAGTCTAATCTAAAGGCCTGTGCAATGTTAAATTGTGGAGATCTTCAGTTTTTGTTAAAGGGCTTGTCCATGGCGCCATGACAAAATTTGATGTCTCGCCACAGCAAGAGAAGTTGTTGTAACTCAGGCATTAAATGTCCGATCTTGCCCAAACTTCACATGTGTGATAAGGGTCCTGGCCTGAACACATCTGAAGGCCAATATTCCATTATAATGATAGCGCCACCTGCTGACAACAGAAAGATTGGCACATATATGGAATAAACTTTGATATATTCCACTTATATTTATGAGTTTAAATGCATATTTCTCACCGTTCACCTATTTACTAAAGCCACTCGCTGCCGGTGAGCCCGGGTGCGAGGGCCCGTTCATCGCTGCTTGCAGCTTTAATTAGGGCCCGATCACCGATGGTGTGAGGGCCCTCTTGGAATTGCTCCGTTTATTATTATTATTATTATTATTATTATTAGGGCCCGAGCACCGATGGTGTGAGGACCCTCTTGGAATTGCTCCGTTTATTATTATTATTATTATTATTATTATTATTATTATTATTATTATTATTATTATTATTATTATTATTCTCTAAGATGAATCGCATTTTTGAGAGCCTAAACATGCTCGAAAAGTCATGAAACTTTGCACACACCTCAGAACTGGCGAAAATTTACGTCTGATATGGGTTTCAGAAGTAGGTGTGGCAAAATGGCTCAACAGCGCCACCTATACACGTTCAACGGTGTGCGCCTCGAGCTACGTTTCACGTACATGTATGAAAATTGGTATACACATGTATCTCTCCAATACCTACAAAAAAGTCTCTTGGAGCAAAATCCGAAACCCAACAGGAAGTCGGTTATTTTTAATTTTATGAGCAAATTTTGTGTCATTTTTGTCATTTCCATGCGTTGTATTTTAACGAACTCCTCCTAGAGATTAATTCAGATCAACACCAAAGTTGGTATGCCTAATCTAAAGGCCTTTGCGATGTTAAATTGCGAAGATTTTGAGTTTTCGTTAAAGGGCGTGTCCGTGGCGGCCTGGCGAATTTCGATGATTCACCATGAAAAATGAAGTTGCTATAACTCAGACATACAATGTCCAATCTGCCCCAAACTTCACATGTTTGATGAGACTCCGAACCTGAACAGATTGACATGCCCATATTCAGTTATAGTCATAGCGCCACCTATTGGCAACAGGAAGTGACATATTTTACACTGCGACTAACTACTCCTAGAAATTTTATGACATCAATGTCTTTTTTGTGGTCAGTCTAATTTAAAGGCCTGTGCGATGTTAAATTGTGAAGATCTTGAGTTTTCGTTAAAAGGCGTGTCCATGGCGCCATGACGAAGTTCGATGTGTCGCCATGGGAATAAAAGATTTTATAACTCAGGCATAAAATGTCAGATCTTGCCCAAACTTCACATGTGTGATAAGGGTCCTGGCCTGAACAGATCTGAAGGCCAATATTCCATTGGGTGTGGCAAAATGGCTCGATAGCGCCACCTATACACTTTCAACTGAGTGCATATACACTTTCAACGGAGTTCGCCTCAAGCTATGTTTCACGTACATGTACAAAAATCGGTACACACATGTAACACACCAATATCTATGAAAAAGTCTCTTGGTATGAAATACGAATCCAAACAGGAAGTCAGTTATTAAGAATCTTCTCTGCAAAATTGGTGTTGTTTTTGGCATTTTCAGGGGTTGTACTTTAACAAACTCCTCCTAGAGATTTATTCAGATCAACATCAAACTTGATCAATTAAATCTAAAGGCCTTTGCGAAGTTAAATTGGGAAGATCTTGAGATTTCGTTAAAGGGAGTGTCCATGGCGGCCTGACAAATTTCGATGTTTCGCCATGAAAAAGGAAGTTGCTGTAACTCAGACATACAATGTCCAATCTGCCCCAAACTTCGCATGTTAGATAAGACTTCTGCCCTTAACAGATCTACATGCCCATATTCAATTATAGTCATAGCGCCACCTGCTGGCAACAGGAAGTGACATATTTTACGCTGAGACAAACTACTCCTAGAGATTTTTTGACATTAATGTATTTTTGTGGTCAGTCTAATCTAAAGACCTGTGTAATGTTTAATTGTGGCAATCTTGAGTTTTTGTTAAAGAGCGTGTCCATGGCAAAAATGACAAAATTTGATGTCTCGCCACAGCAAGAGAAGTTGTTGTAACTCAGGCATAAAATGTTTGATCTTCCCCAAACTTCACGTGTTTGATATGAGTGCAGCCCTGAACACATCTGAATGCCAATATTCCATTATAATGATAGCGCCACCTGCTGGCAACAGGAAGATTGGCACATATATGGAATAAAAATTGATATATTCTACTTATATTTATGAGTTTAAACGCATATTTCTCACCGTTCACCTATTTACTAAAGCCACTCGCTGCCGGTGAGCCCAGGTGCGAGGGCCCGTTCATCGCTGCTTGCAGCTTTAATTGTCTTTATCTTTAGAAAAAGACAATCGTGTCCTGCTGCTGTGGTCTGAATATCCAGCCTGTCTTCATCATGAAATGATGAACCCCCATCATCAGCCCCCATTCTGGAGATTGTGTGTATGCTTGTTTGTTTTTACATACATATTTCATCATAAAACTAGGTAAGCAGGTTATTGTAATAATATGGTAAAAATGTGATAAGTTGGTCAACCGTGCATCCAGAGTTTATCTTACTGCATCTCTACAATAAATTTCTGCAATGGCTATACTTGTTATGGTGCGTTCAAGTCGGGGGTCTGGGTTGTTTTATGAACAAACCCTTGTTTGCCAAACTAGAGTTAAGCCACACTGTCCGCATTTTTAAAGTTAAAGAGGTTAATGAACTCTTTTACCATCTATTATTGTTAGAATGCATAATCAGTGTTAGGGGTCAACTAGTTACATATAGCTAAATTATATCATTTGATTACAAAAATAAAATGTAATCAGTTACAATCACTGAGAAAAAATAATTAAACTTCGGTTAATTATGAAAATGTTACATCTGAACATTTTTTCACACACGTACAGATTTATTTTAATATATTGCATAAACCACCTTAACTACTCTAACTACTCTATGCTAATCTCCAAGCAAATCTGATTTTGTGGTGGTTGTGCTTTAAAATGAAATGATCACAATCCTAATTTAAGTGATGAAGGATTTTGAAAAGTCTGACGGCCATTAGCTGTTGAGCACTCTAATGTTAACCCCGTCCTGTTTACATGTTTCAAAAGATTAACGGTTGAAAACATTACAAGTCTTAAAACATGTAATCAAATGTTATCAGTTACATTACTTTTTTAAAGAAATTGATATAGTTGCACAACCTTTTAGATTTTAAATAGGGTAATTTGTGATCTATGACCTATTACAAAGTTCATAGTAACCTCACCAAAACTGTGCGTAAAATAATTCCCCCAAGGTCTCAGCTACAGCTAAACGTTAAAACAAAAACTTAAGGTCCTTGTTGGCAGTTTTGTGAGGTGTGTGTGTGTGTGTGTCTGTGTGTGTGTGTGTGTGTGTGTGTGTGTGTGTTTGTGTGTGTGTGTGTACACACATTCAAGAAAAATGCATAAACTCAATTGTTTTGAAACCATTTAGTCTGTCATTAAAAAACTCTTACATTTTTTTCTTCACGCATCTATTTTCATCTGTCACTGGACTCTTGCTAAAAACATTTGAGTGCTGACATGAATCCTACATGAAAGCTAAAAAAGAATACTTTTTTAAACTATTTTAAACATCATGGTTAACAACACCATTTGGAAAGTGAGAAAGGACATCTAATCTATTGTATAAAGTTCTGTGAGACATTTGTAGCAACAAACACTTTTGGTTTCAAAGAAAACTTATGACAACTCATTTTCAATCTAATATGGGTATTTTCGTGTTTGTGACCTATTTTGTTTTTTTGTGTATTTATGTACTTGTTTGACTGTATATTTGTATTTGTTTGGTTACATGTTCATGTTTTCTGTATGTTTACATTTGTGTCTGTGTGTGTGTGTGTGTACTTGTTTGCATTCTCAGTATGTCTATGTTGAGGTTAACAATATTTTGTTAAACAACATTTTCCTATATGGTCTGACTTGTTAAAAGATTTCACATCCTTTTGACCAGAAAATGAACTTTCAGCTAACCTCGCAAACGCAGGCCTAAGCAATAAAGTTGAAATTGTCACCCTTTGATCACTGAATACACAAACATTTTTTTTTTTACTTTAGCTGACCTGCAGCACACCATTTACAACACCAGAACCCCCGGAAAACTAATTAGATTACAGTTGAGTTGCAAACCCCAAAAACCTTTAGATGTTTTACAATCTTCGCTGACATGGTCATAACAGTAAACACAAAGACATCAGATGCCAGACACCAGACGCGTTTCTACGCACTATTTGAGATGAAATATTTAGCCTTTCCTGTAATGTTGTAAAAGTTTCTTTGGCAAGAAAAGCCCATCTTGACTTACCACATTCATTCCTGTTTAATATTTGAATTGATATAGCAACGATATAGCAATGATAGAAGTTAATATTGACAACATAAAAGACGTATTCAAGGATTTAGACTACTAAAGTATGTGTGAGTGACTTATTAAAATTAAATAAAACAACACTTTTTTCCAACAAGGAATTTTTGTTGAGATGAAAAAATAAAATCGTATAGGTTAACCTAATTTTAAAGTAAAAACATTGGTTGCTTTGAACATTGATACAGAAAGGCATACATTACTGGTAGATTTACAAATACGGTCTGAGATTACACTAAATGTTTGTTCACAATCTGTACATCATAAAACAAAATAAATGTAAAATAAATAAATAAAACAACACTGAAGAAAAATAAATAAATAAAAAATATATATAAAGATAAAGAAAATGTGTGTGGGGGGGGGGGGGGGTAACAGATTTTCACATTAAGAAACCAAAGTCCTCTAATGAAGAATACAAAAATCTTGCTTTGGGACTTTTCATTCCTTTTAACGTCTCCAAATACATCACAAATTCCTCTTTAAACGTCACTAAACGTGGTGGAATTTTGAAAAACATACATTTATGAATGTAGAATTTCGTGCCAGAAGTTAATATTAACAAAATAAAAGACATATTCAATGATTTAGGCTACTGAAGTGTGAGTGGCTTATTAAAATAAAATAAAACATCAAGGACTTTTGTTTAGATTAAAAATAAAGAGCATATAGGCTATTTAACTAAGTTTATTATTATCATTAATTTTATTTTTGTATTTCTTTTATCTCTTATGTTTGAGTTAGTTTTCATTAACGTCAAATGCTAAAACTCTGTTACCTAGTTTTCTAACTGGTAACAAAACAGCTTTTTAAATTGTAATACTACAAGCTCTCACATCTTTTTCACGTGTTGCTTAACGAAACATATCTGTTCGTTTTTGACTTGTTTAGTTGTTTTAGATAAATAACCAGTAACCTAGTTTTATTTTTATTTAATTTGTAACAACTTTAACACCGTTTTTACACTTCCATGCACGGAAAAAAAACGACCATGACATTGTTTCCGTCTCGTCTGTGTTTATAACCTTTTTTCTGATAGTTTTTGACTTGTTTAGTTGTTTTACATAAATATCCAGTAAACTAGTTTTCTTTTTATTTAATTTGTAACAACTTTAGCAACGTTTTTACACCTTTTTAAACTGCAACGTTATAAGCTCTCACATCTTTTTCACGTTTGGCTTAACGAAACATATCTGATAGTTTTTTGACTTGTTTAGTTGTTTTAGATAAATAACCAGCAACCTAGTTTTATTTTTATTTCATTTGTAACGTTTTTACACTTTTCCAAGTAGGACAAAAACGATCATTACATTGTTTCCATTTTGTATGTGTTTATAACCTTTTTCTTGAAATGCACTGTGTACTTAAAACCTTAATAAAAACTTCCCTTATACCATTTTCACGATTTCACATTTCAGAGTTTAAAAAGTATATAGATCCCAACGCACACACACACACAAAAAACCCATTCCCCTCCCTCACCGAAATTCCTTCTTAGGTTCATAAGTTCATATTTAGGTCACTGGGGTGTACAGGGAGGGGAGGGGAGGGGGGAGTGTACAAACAGGTGTCCAGAACAGATGGCTTTTATGACCCTCATCAATCAAATTTTTGGAGACAAGGTGCACAGGATCCTCTCTCTCGGCGTTCTCCGGATCTCAGTATGTTATGGCTCTAAACATCATTTCCCTTCTACATTACTGAGTGTGGAGCCAACCTTCTGGGACTTGATCTATTAACAAGCTTGGGATTCACACTTCGAGATGAAAGGTTTCTGATATCCACCATGTCATCTCCACCTGGCAACAGAGATGGCCATCGCTGTTCGATGGACTGGGCTGCTTTAAAACATTCACCTATAGGTCTTTGCTTGACCCTTGTGTGCCGCCGGTCATACAGCCCCTGTGCAGACTTCCCCTAGCCCTGTGGGAAGAAGTTACTACGGAGCTTCAAATGATACTGGACATGGAAGTTATTGAGCCGGTCAATGCATCTCTCTGGATTTCTAACCTGGTCACTGCCACAAAAAAAAAAAAGAAAATAAAAATCTGGAGGAATACGAGTATGTGTTGACATGAAGAGAGTCAACCTGTAAATAAGGTGGTTATCCCGGACAAGTATCCCTTACCCACAGCTGAGCACTTACTTTTATGGTTCAACAGTCTTCTCAAAACTGGACCTGCGCCAAGGTTATCTGCAGATGCCACTTCACCCAGGGGCGGACTGGCCATCTGGAGCACCGGGACTTTTCCCGGTGGGCCGCTAGCCAATGTGGGACGGCCCGCCCGGTACACAAATATATATATATATATATATATATATATATATATATATATATATATATATATATATTTTTTTTTTTTTTTTAATTGACGGAAATCATAATATTACATCTCTTTTCTACGCAAATGGATGAGTGAGTCGATCGCGCAGCCAACAAGCGCGTTTTCGTCTAATTTAGAGAGAGACAGATTCATCTGGTACAGCGAATTTCTCTGAGCAGCAGGCCACTGTATACGTTCACTTAAAACATAACCGACTGTGTTTACGAGAATACTTGCAGAGACAATTATTTTGAAATAATTGTGTGTGTATTTGTTCATTCAGAAGTTAGGATACCCAAAAGATGAATTAATTCTTTGTACGCGCATTGTCTGAAATGCTGCTCACAGCGCGTGCTTTGAACGAGTGCACGCAAGCTTCGAACGCGCGCAAATTGTTTAAAAAAGTTGAATCAGCAAGATTTAGAAACAAGTGAAAACGATCAACTACGATACATTTCACCCCTCCAAGCGAGTGAACAACGCGAATTTTAAATCACTATTCACGATAGCCCGTCGGGAAGAGCAGTGATACATTTTGGAGCCCGACTGCAAAACACAATAGCCCCTGGACGTCGGGCTAGCGATTTTGCGAGCCCTGCACCTCAGATCTATCCAGTTTGTGAACCACTGGTTTCCACAATGTTTTCGTTAAACAAAATAAATGATTATTTTAAAAGATTTACTCAAGAGAATAATCTGTTCACGAATCGGATCATGAACTTATATTACCGCATATTCATGCATCTGTTAATTGCAGTGTTGGGAAGGTTACTTTGGAAATGTAATAGGTTACAGATTACAAGTTACCCTATTTAAAGTGTAATAGTAGTGTAACTTTTTCAATTACTTTATTAAAGTAATGTAACTAATTACTTTTGATTACTTTTTGATTACTTTTCAAAATCTCCAATAAATGTTTATTTGCAACTGTTAATCATCTTCAAACATTTACACCATTCAGGTTTAACCTTACAGCAGTGCTCAATACTGTCAGACTTTTACAATCCTTCATCACTTGAATTAAGATGATCAAATTTGAACACATGTCTGCATGTCTGCTTCATTAATTTCCACATGGGGCGGACTGGGATAAAATTTCAGACCGGGAAATCTCAAACTCATACAAACAAATTCATGTACAACACTATTTTTTGTATGGACCTTATATAAAAAAAGATTTAAATCTTTAGTTTGGGGACATGCAAAATAATTAAAAGTTCTCTCCTGAACTTCACCTTCACTTCATTTCTTTTTTCTTTTCAGTCTCTTTATTTTGCCCTGTTATCCATCTACCTCATGACTTTAACACTCAAGATTTAACAAAACTATACTTTCTAAATTGCCTACATGTCAAATTGAGTGCATCACTACAATATAAAATCCTAATACTGAACATGAGTCATGTTTTTCCCTCACAAAAATTAACTGCTTTTATTACGTAAAAGTACAGTAACCATGTTTTTTTTAATTATTATTATTGCAAATGGATTACCATTTGTATTTATTTTTAAATAAATAAATATGTAAATTTGTGGCATGGTTTAACAACAGTAACCTTTGTCTCTGAAAAACTTTGCATATGCTTTGATTCAAGTGTACTTTTGATATATTTGTCCAAAATGTGGCATATTCCGTCCGTGTTAGGCAATAGCAATCCCGTTTTTATGACTGGATTCTACTAACCAGACTATGTTTCTGCATCGCGGAAATTATAGGGCCGTACGTCTCAGAATAGTCAGTTCAATTTGGGAAAGAAATCAATTACATCTGTATGTGGATGTGTGTAAATATTCAAATGTAATCCCCACTGTAATCTTTAAAATTTTCAGAAGTAACTGTAATTTAATTACTCATTTTTTCTTAGTAACTGTAACTGATTACAGTTATTTTTATTTTGTAATTAAATTACGTAATTAAGTTACATGTAACTAGTTACTCCCCAACACTGGTTAATTGAATGCAAAGTGTGAGTTCTAGGAGAATGTTTGTCTCGCGATGAACATGTATCGCTCACTAGGAGTCGCTAAATGAACAGCTGCAGCACGCAGCTTATCTTTTTTTTTTTTTTTTTTCAATGGAGGATCAGTTGCCCTATTGGTTAAAATCCCCAAACAGTACACTTAAATATCAAATAAATAAATTACATCAAAACAGGGGCGTTTGCGTTTTGATGTGGTGGGCTGCTGTGGGCCAGAAAGTCCAGGGCCACTTTTTGGTCCCAGTCCGCCCCTGACTTCACCCTTCTAACACAGACCATCACTCAGATAATGGAGAGTCTGTTCACTTGCTGGGGCATGCCCCGTGCCATCACTACTGACAATGGGGCGCAGTTTACCTATGCAGACTTCTCCAGCTTCCTGTGTAGTAAAGGAATTAAGCATTTCCATGCCACACTCTACCATCCCCAGGCAAATGGTGGGGTTGAAAGATTCAATCAAAGCTTTAAGAATGGCATTCGTGCACACCAGACCTAGGGGTATACATCCCAAACAGCACTTAAATTAATGCTCATGCATTAAAGAGCTAGCCAGCACATCACCACTCCTGCTCTGCTCATGCTTGGCTGAGAGATGGACTTGCCATTGAACAGACTGAGACCACAGGAATAGTCAGCTGCAGCCTCAGGTAGCACCTGGGCAGCAGCCAAAGCTGCCTTAACATCAAACCCGAGGCTAATGAAGGCCAACTTTGACAGAAGACACAAGGCCAAACCTAGTACAATAACAGTACTATACTGGGTTCGGTTCCAGAGACCACACCATAGGAATAAAATGGCATCATTTTGGTCTAAACCGCTCCAAGTGGATTGTCAGTTAGGGCCTGCCACTTTCTTGTTGAGCGATGGTTCTCACTGGCACGCTAGCAGACTGCGGAAAGTGCTTACCCCTTTCAACTCAAACATGTGCTCACAGGCAAGGGAGCCTAGTGGAGGAACAACACACAGCTCAGCTTTTGCAACATTATCACCGGGGCCAGTACAACCACAGGCAGGCCAGGTGCATCAAGGTTCCCCTGTCAGGGTGGTCCCACAACAACCTCCACCAGCTGTGGGGCCTCAACCTCTTCATCAACTGCTTGATGAGAATCAGGAGGGCCAAGAGGTGCCGCAGTCGACATATCTGAGTGCCAGCCGATTCGAGCAAGAGCTCGTCTCACATACCTTAAGGACTTTATCACTGGCTTTAATGCTTAGGTGTTTGGTCATTTCCTTTAGCTATAGCTTGAGAGAGCAGTTTTTGTTATTTGAAAGGTGGGAGGGGGTGTTGTGTTCTACCACTAGGTTTTCAAGGTTATGAGGGGGTTAAGTTTTGTCTGCTGTGTGCACATTTGTGTGGGTGAGTGACACAGAACTAGTAAAGTGATTATCCGTTCAGCCGTGTGTGCTTAATGTTTAATAGCTAACTAAACTACTCCAACATAACAAGGTATCTTAAAATAGAGCAGCTACACCTCCACCTCTCCTAACAGTCCTGCAGATACTTATGAATGTAAAGTTAGTAGGGGCTGCTTCATTGAGGACTGTTGCACTGTAGCTGTCTTCTAGCCATGTTTCATTTAGAAACATAAAATCCAGCTTGTTTGTGGTTATAAACTCATTGATTAGAAATGATTTTTTTTTTTTAGTGAGCGACTGTTTAAAGATACTAACTTGATGGCAGTGCTTTGTGTCTTTACATCAATCTTAGTTTGGTGCATAATAGGCCGCAGATTAGATGAGTTTGTCCTTCGGCTTGTAAAGGCCTTAGACTTTCTATCATGTGATAAAACAGGCACACTGGGTTCCCGCTTGTTCTGTAAACATTTGTGAATGTTGCTACTATTATAGCAGGGACCCGACACATATCACTGAGAGCTGCTATCAGTTGTTTTTGGATCACCTACAGCAGATGGAGGGTTTGGGCCCTGGCGTTGTGTCAGCGGTGGGAGATCTCTCACAGGAGCAGGGCCCATAGGCTTTGGTGGTTGGGGGGCCCACCATTTTTTTGTTGATATCTGCGGGCTTGCAGTGAATGAGTGGGAGAGTTTAGTCCCAGCATACACCAATTCCTCCATTTTCTGTGAGAAGCACAGAAGTGGAGATGCTGGAGAGAGGAATAATGTGTCCAGTGAGCAGGGCTTTGTCTCTGGTGTTTCCGGTGACTGTGATATGTTGTCCTGGCTTCCCTGGCTGTTTTCCAGAAAGTCATCCTTGGTTGCTAAGTCTTGTAGCTGTTTTGATACATCACAGTCTGTAAGGAGCTCTGTGGGCAGGGCTCAGCCGGTAAAGTGTCTATCAGCAGTGCTTGTTGTGGCTGCATGGTGTTATCAGTGTCCTTGTGGGATATGTCAACCACATGATGACTCAGACCTGGTGAGTGTGTGTGCTGAATGGATTGACACACTCTGCTGAAGGATGACGGAGGGAAAAGTAGATATTGTCCTTAATCACTCTAGCACCAAGTTTGTTTGGGTGGAGGCCATCCGGTTTAAACAGTTGTCTATGGCCCCAGAAAAGATTGAAGTTGTCGAAATTCACTCATTTTATATTGCAAGATCTTTGTAGCCATGTGTTCAGCCCAAGCAACCGTGAAAACATATTTGTTCACTTTGCTGGGAGTGGTCCACTGATGAATGAACTTTGAGTCTTCAAAGTGTATCAAACAGTTGACTGAAGTCCTTCTTAAGGAGTTCTGATTGCTCTTTCTGAATATCATTCTTTCCCACATGGATGATGATTCGATTAGCAGTCTTGTGCTTCATCTGAATGTTCTGAATTTCCTTGTTCACATCAGTAATGCCGCTGTCTGCATGACCTTGAGCGCCTGTTAGTAGCGGTGTTAGCTGCTGGCTGATCCGATCCATGTTTAATCACATTTGGGGATTCATCACCCACATTCATTAATGGTTAAAATCTGTTCTCAAGATGTATAGAGGGTGGTAGAATAGCAGTATTTACAAGCCTTGTCATAGGCTAATCTGGGGTAGAGGATGCTATGGCAACAATACGAGAAACTCGTGACAACCTGATGTCTCATGTTGTTTTGGGTCTCGCTCCCTGTTTGTGCCATCGATTAGTGTGGCTATCAGTTTCAGCTTGTTCCTCTACACTTTGTAGAAACTGTTGAGATTCAGAAGATTCATGGGACTATCCTGTATGCTGAAAGGGTCTATGACGATGGTCTGCTGAGTGTTCCACCTGTTTTGGAAGGCCAGCAAGTAACTTTGTTTTAAGAACCACAATCCTTTGTAGAAGTTTGTAGCAGTTCTTGCAACAAGTATATTCAATAGGAGGCATTTTCTCTCTATTTTGTTTGAATGTAGGCAGTTGTTTTCCCGTCTCCGGAATGTAAGCTGCTGGCAGTGGGAGGCAAAGTCTTCTTTTTGTAAAATTATTCCAGTCCAAAAGAGCTTTTAGTTTTTGTGTTTGTGCCAAAAATCTGTTGTTTGAGCAATGTGCTGATCTGCTGAAGTAAAAATCTTAGAAAAATCTGAGAAAAGTACAGAAATAAGAAGCAAAGCACAGAGCAGTAAGCCAGAATGTCTAAACGGTAGCGAAGCTGGAAGCAAGTTCTATAGTCATTTGAATGCTGTAATATTCAGAGAAGTTACTGGGTCTTTCTTTCAGCTGCGATGAACGAAAGAGAGTATAGTGCACCATGTGACAACATTTTATTGATGAGGGTCATAAAAACAGGTGTCCCCATAAGTGGACACCTGTTCCTGTACAGTCCCCACCCATCTAAGTGACGATCTGTTTATCCACCACAATGATCCGAAGGAATTTATGATTGTTTGGGAATGCACTTCTTTTTTGTGGGCCATTGAAAACTATGTGCTTTAAACTTTAATTGTAAAACGTGGTATAATTATTAAACGGGATAAGGAAGGTTTTTGTTTAAGTTTACACACATAAAACAAAAATAGAATAGAAACAATGTAATGACTTTTTCCAGAAAATAGTACGACTTATCTTACCGTGATCTAAACAAAAGTAGTCCTCCAGATACATTCATTAAACAATGGAGCAGTTTTTCTATGTTAACATTTTTAAAAGTTAGAATTGGTTACAAGTTAAAAAAAAAAAAAGTTTACTTTTCTTACCGCGATCTAAACAAAAAAAGTATCAGAAGCGAATGTTAAGCAATAAGATACATGTCAAAATCTATGTTGTACTGTACCATTAGCTACAATTATTTTATTTATTTAATTATTTATTATTAGTTATAACAAAATAAAAAGACCCACTTATATTGTATCCGTCAGACACATCCTCACACGCTGCTATCAAAGCTCAGAATGCATACGTCTGGTCTTACTCAAACCTCACCCACCAACCACCCCTAATGAAACTTTGCTCAGAGAAGGAACCAGGAGAAATACTGAAGTAGGATATTTTATTTAAATTAATATCCGATGTCAGTGTACTGTATTTCAGAAGGTTGTAAAGCATCTAAGCATGTTTCCGTGGTTGTAACTCATTTGCATTCTAACAAGTTTTTGAGGATCTGGCATTTTGAACTTGGTGTCGTGTGTCAGCTAAAGTTCAGTGATCAAAACAGATCATTTTCTAATATGTTCAGTGATCAAAGGATCTCCATTGCATCTATTTATGGCATGCACCTTCGAGTGTGAACTTTGTTAAAAGTTTAGGCAAAAGTTGGATTTGCATATGGTATCTGGCTGATTGTTAGGTAAAGTTGTTGAATAATAATGATATTTTTTTTCTAAGAAAAAAAAAAAAAACAGGAAGGTTTATTTATAATGTAGATCCGGGGAATGTAATTTAATAGATGTTCAGAATGAGATTAGATAGATCGCCTGGAGGGTTGAGGGTAATTGTTTTGAACAAGGCAGTCTATGCTGTAGGAAAATGTTGTTTAATTTAATTTAGTTTATTTTAGTTACATTTATTATTTTTATTCACACTTAGATTTTTAAAGCCTATATATGCAACTTTCATTTTGACAAATAAGTTAAGTTTTGTAGATTTTTAGATCTTTCAAACCTAAAATGACCCTCTGATGAATGCAAGACTGTGATGAGAGGGGTGAATAGAGGGGTTCCCTGTCGTAACTCCTCTTTTTACCCTTTCGGAGCTCCTCCATGGGACTCGAGACCAGTGAGTGGCGCGGGTGTTGCTCATTTCCAGTTACTCCACCGGAGAACAATCTCAAAGCAAGTCTGATTTTGTGGTGGTTGTGCTTTAAAATTAATTTATTACAATCCTAATTTAAGTGATGAAGTGTTGTTGGCAGATTGTGGGGGTATCTGTGAAAGCTGCATGGGTGTGTGAGAGTGTTTGAAAGAAAACATGTTTAGCTTAAAGATGTGATTTTATTACAAACTATAAGCATTCTATCTAAGAAACATAAGTTTTTTTTTTTTTTACAAAACTGGTTGTTCGACATTTAAAAAGTCATGAGAAAATTTACTGTGTTTTGAAAATAAAGTAAGATATGGTATATAATTTTTTTTTTTTTAATTATTGATTAACATGGTAGAACCACAATGAATTTATTAGGTTATTTGTATTTATTCTGCTTCATGTACTCAATGTTAACTGTATACATATTCAAGAGAAATGCATAAACTCAATTGTTTTAATCAATCTAAAGCTTTTTTGGATTAGTGTTTGGTTGTGTCTGGTCTCACCTGTGGAATATTAAAAGTACTATATTGTTGTACTCCTTTGTCGTGTGCTTGTTTTGCACACCAACATGTGACACCATCAGACACATCAGGTGGGGGTTGAGAAATTGGACTTATCGATTGAAAAACATAGAAAAACTGCCACATTGTTTAATGAATGTATCTGGAAGACTTCTTTTTTTGTTTAGATCAGGGTAAGAAGTCAACTCTGGAAAAAGTAATTACATTGTTTCTATTCCGTTTGTTTAAACAACCAAAAAAAAATTCCCGAACAATTACCACTCGGCACGCTCCTGGTGTGACAACTGAAGAAATATAGCTGTGCTTGGGGAAAAAAAGCTTTGGTGGACATGCGGCCTGAAAGTTATGTTGAAATAGAAATGGCAACAGATATGTGTGATTTAATAATTATAAGCTCCATTGTGAAACTATGTGGGGAAGAAAAAAAATTATTTAGTGAATTAAAGACACTCTCCTCTATAGAAATGTATACAACTGTTCTACTTAAGTGTATACCTTCATTCCCTCCTCGCTCCGTGAAAATGCCCAACTTGCATCATAATTAGAATCATGAGAACCTGAATTTTTTTTTTTTTTTTTGTAGAGTGTGGAATGGCTTATGGGTGGAATTTGTGGTTTCTTTATTCAGAGGGACAAGACCAAAGTGGTATCCATTTTAGTCTTTCATGATATGATGTATAATATTAGCCTATATTTTATGTGCTTGGGTAATTTAATTTCCTTTACTGCATTCTGATATTCTGATTCCTGTGGCCTAGTTTTATTCTTCACATTTTGCAAACATTCGCAAGTGCTGCTATTATATATATTATTAATCTTTACAGAATGTGAGTTCTAGCTTTTCATTCTTCTTTAAGATCAGCTAAACCGCATAATGCATACAGAATGACTTGAGAATGTGAGGGTGAAGGACATTTTTGCACTGATTAAATTAGTTTGGTAATTTCTAAGGACACAGGCTTATGTTGTTGTTGTCCCTCCCTGATCCCTGATCCCTGATGCTGCCCTGTAGTGTTCTGCACACAAGACCATATAATTTTCTTTACCTCAGATTTAGTGAAGCATGTTAACTGCTAGAGAGGAGGAAAGTAAAACGTTTTCAGGATGATTTTAGGTAAGCATCTGTTAGACAGATGACTAGTTTTGTTATCCCTTACACTATGTTTTTTTCATGTTTATAATTTTAGGATTTGCCTTGCTGTTTGTTCTCACGGATGTAACAGCAGAGTTTGGGACCACACCAAATCTTAAACAGATTGTCATTGGACGGTGTTTTGAATATGTAGCCCTGGCTAATTTTAACCCCAGGTAAGATTAAGATTGTTAATTTTAACCCAGTGTCTTATAAGCAATACTTTTGACATTTCTAATAGGAAAATGTAATATGTTTTATGTAGTCAGTCTTTCACACGATTTCATAAACTTGTTTAGAGAAAAATTTTATATCTGTATCTGTCTCATAACTTCCACTTTCATTAGCTAATATTACATTCAGTCTTTAAAAATGCAAACTGGAGAAATGTTTACATTTTCTTTCTAACAGGTACAATTGTGAGAAGATATGGCAGGAGTTTGAAAAGGCTGTGGTTAGGAGATCCCCCTGTGATGTCAGAGTTAAAGATTACCGAAAAATGTTCCAGGTCATCACTCAGATTTTACCATGTGACAAGGTGATTCCATGCAAGTGGAAAACAAAACAACAGTATAGAACATTTTCAGAAAGATTTATTAAATCATTATATTGAGCATTAAAAGCTAAAACTAAAACTGTGCTCAAGAACAGAGTGTGAATTAACTTTGTATTTTAAGTAAAATAGAAAGCAAAAACAACAAAGACGAATCCTATATATGGAAAAATTTTCATCAGACTTAATTAAGGACACATTCGGTCCAAAAAAAGAGACAACAATAACATACAAACACACACACAAGGACAATATCACACCTGTATACTAAAACACCAATGATTCCACATCTGAAAAAAGCATGACTGAACTTAGTGTCAAGTTCGTCAGTGTTAAAATTATTGTATACATATTCTGATAACCTACACATACATGAGATTACACAACACAGCAGTGTGGGTTGGCATACGAGTACTGACAAATATTTAGCTTGCACTGCTCCATCAAGCAGCAATTGCACACCATCATTATACGCTACATTACTATAAGTCTCTGCACTCTGCAATGCCGCCACAAATGACCAGTATACATAGGGATACAGAACGCTTTAAAAGTGTACTCTACACAGATCCTGAGGACATACCAAATTTGCGAATCAACATATTGGCCTGGGCATACAGCGTACAACACTGTCTATAAATATCCCTATCATCAGACAGGTCATCAGTTATATGATGCCATCTTTACATACTTTAAAGGGTTAGTTCACCGAAAAATGAAAATGATGTCATTAATAACTCACTCTCATGTCGTTCCAAACCTATGAGACCTCCGTTCATCTTCGGAACACAGTTTAAGATATTTTAGATTTGGTCCCAGAGCTCTCAGTCCCTCCATTGAAACTGTGTGCACGGTATACTGTCCATGTCCAGAAAGGTAATAAAAACATCTTCAAAGTAGTCCATGTGACATCAGAGGGTCAGTTAGAATTTTTTGAAGCATTGAAAATACATTTTGGTAGAAAAATAGCAAAAACTACAACTTTATTCAGCATTGTCTTCTCTTCCGTGTCTGTTTTGAGGGAGTTCAAAACACAACAGTTCAATGATATCCGGTTCGCGAACGAATCACTCGATGTAACCGGATCTTCTTGAACCAGTTCACCAAATCGAACTGAATCATTTGAAACGGTTCTCGTCTCCAATAAGCATTAATCCACAAATGACTTAAGCTGTTAACTTTTTTAATGTGGCTGACACTCTCTCTGAGTTAAAACAAACCAATATCCCAGAGTAATTCATGTACTCAAACAGTACACTGACTGAACTGCTGTGAAGAGAGAACTGAAGATGAACACAGAGCCGAGCCAGGTAATGAACAAAAGATTGACTCGAAGATAACTGTGGCCAATACGCAGTTCTCGAGCATTATATGACACAGTATTTATCTTCATGTAGTTAAGTATATCCCGAGCACCCACAAAGCTACTGCTCTTCCATAAGCCTGTAGGTGTAATGTCAGGCACTGGGCGATGTTCTTGCAAAACACCCCTGCCTTTTGATGCAAGGGCCGCACAACCACTGTTTACTCTAGGTTTACGAGCCTCAAAATAATGGTGAACATAAATCCCTGCCAAACAAAGGAAAATCTAGTTGCAAACACATTCACCAGCTTAGTTTTAAATGTTGCTCTCAATGCCAGAACCAATAATACCTACTTTCCTCTGCTGATCCTATTTCGTGCAAGCAGGCACAGCAGTGTTATTGAACTACCCGGTTATGCTTGATGGCTTATGATACTTTTTATGAGACTTACGGCTGTCTGTCATGGCCCACTGGGTTCCAGATGCCGCCTTGGTAATTCTATCCCTCACATCCACTGACTCTACCCTCAGTCATCTAAGCCCCTATGTAGTTCTGCCCGTTCATGTCCTCCTTGATGCCTCTGCTTCCGTCTGGGTCTCTATTTCCTCTTGCTCCAGTGCGGTCATTTGATCCACTGGTTCCACTAGGTTAATGCTGTGGATTGTCATCACTCTGGCTCCAACAGGTTCTTCCACCTCAATGTTTCTGCTGTGAACTCTTCCTCCAATGACTCCCCATGGTGATCTCCTCTGTTGGCTCCTTTGTTCTGGTCTTCAGCAATGCCATGGTCCCTTCCTCCATCGGCTCTACAATGGACATATCTTTTGTCTGCTCCTCTGAGGAGGTCTCCATCTCTGCTGGCCATCCAGAGGTCTCATCTTCCGCCAAGTGAAAAGAGCTGTACACAGGAGATCCCTTGCAATGTGATAAATCCAGAGCTAATTCTTTCTTCAAAAAAAAAAATGAAGACTGTCTTTTATTAGTCTTGAGTCTTGAGTCTTTTATTTATTTATTTTTCCTTAAAGGTTTCTGTTGGTTTGTTACATTTTGTAGGTTTCAATATTACATTAAAGATGGAAAAAGTTCTGAGATGATTTTATTTGGATTAATTTTTCTTTTACGTCTCAAAAAGCTGCAATTTTTTGTGAATTATTACAATTTAGTTTGTATGAAAGTGTATGATTTGTATGTAAAAAGTAAGCTCCATCCCTAATCCCAACCTTAAGACCCTATTCCCCAGATAGCCCTTCAAACTAAGATTTTTCGGGACCACACTTCAAATGAAGGGGTATGAATTATCTCGGCAACATGGCTGCTACAGCGAACAAAAAGACACATAATGTAAGCTTTTTTGGCATAAATAAAGATTTTAATGAAAAGTAATCATTTGTTTTATGTTACATTCAATTGTGAGTTCATATTAATGGTCATGTTACTTAAAGAAATGTTTGCAAAAAATCGCTAATATTTGCTAACATCATATCATTACAGACTGCATGATAGTGCCACAGCATGTCTGATCAGGGCCATAACTGCCGTAGACATTGATGGGGGCTAATCCCCCCAATAATTAGAAATCGCTAAACCATTTTCTCAAATATTGCCTATTCGAGAGAGAGAAAGAGAGAGATAGAGAGAGATGGAAGTTGTGTGTATTTGCGTCTGTGCGTTTATCTTTTTAGAGTGAGTTTACTTAAAAACAGCGATTGTATCCTCTCGTTGCTGGAAAATATAATGTAGCGATTCAGTATTTAAACTGTATTTAATAAAAGTCTTGGGGCAGCGTTGACAAGTTTATTTTCTCCTGGATGTGTGAGCTGTGCGATTTCCAATATGTGTCATATGTGTCAGTAAGCAGCTCATTAATCCAGAACGATAATTAAAGGCTTTAATGCACACCAGTATATGTGTGTATTGTAAGAGCTAGACGACGAATGATGGCGTGTGATGTCATGGTAGTGGTGTCCCAATCCTTAGGGGAATATTTTCTCCCCTACCCCATGACACTAAAAAAGAATGGGTTTGATCTTTCATTTAATTTTTTCTTTTTATAATTTTAAAGTTGCTGTTCTGGAGTAAGACGAGAGACTTCATGCACAGCTATGTAGCTGTCACAGAATCCTTCTGGACATTAGAAGACACACTTCTGGGATTCATGTTCAATGATCTGATCTGGTGTGGACAGCAGGAGAGAGAGAGAGGTACCACCAAAAGATGATACAGTTAGCGTAGCACCAAATTTTGGGCCCTGGGTACAAACCAATTTGCTAGGCCCCCGTACCAAATACCATAGTGATACCAATGGTTGGGGTTTTGCATTTTTATCAATAGTTTATTCAATAGTTTTCCTGTGCTTATCAGTAAAAGTTGTTGGCCATAATCCTGGGTCCTCTGACAATCCCTCACCAGTATCCCTAAGTCTCTCATTCTCTTCTCTTTCCCCTTCAGCTCTGTCCTCCTGCTCCTGACTACGTTCATCACATTCTTAACTTTCCCTCTCATCACTTATATGAATATCAACCTCATCTTCTGTTTCTGCCTCTGCTACAAGAGGAAATAAGCAAAATGGGTGCATTGTTATTGTACACATTTAAACTTTAAACTGTAATTAGTAATTACAGTTTGAAGGGATAGTTCACCCAAAAATGAAAATTCTGTCATCATTTACTCACCCTCAAGTTGTTCCAAACCTATATGACTTTCTTTCTTCTGCTGAACACAAAAGAAGATATTTTGAAGAAAGTCGGTAACCAAACGACCGATGAACCCCATTGTTTTCCATAGTAGGAAGAAAAATTACTATGGAAGTCAATGGGGACCAGCAACTGTTTAATTACAAACCTTCTTTAAAATATCTTCTTTTGTGTTTAGCAGAAGAAAGGAAATCATACAGGTTTCACACGGTGGCTTGTCAGATGTGCGACAGCATGCCTCGGGAGAACAACATTCATACACTTTACAATAAGATTCATTTATTAAACATTAGTGTATTAACTAACATGAACTAACAATGAGTAAGTAATACATTTGTTACAGTTTTTATTAATCTTTGTTAATGTTAGTTTATAGAAATGTTCTCATGTTAGTTCACAGTGCATTAATATTAACAAGATTTTAATAAAGTATTATTAAATGTGGAAATTAACATGAACAAAGATGAACAATTGCTATATAAGTGCAGTTCATTATTAGTTAATGTTAATGTAGTTAACTAATGAACCTTATTTTAAAGTGTTACCGATTTGTTTATTACGGTTAAGGTGTACAGTCAGACACATAAGCATTATTTTAATAAGAGATAACAGAGATATATTTAATAATAAAAATACAATGCCTATGTGAAAATAAACAACTTAACTAATTTAAATGATTGCATTCTTCAATAGGTTACTGTAGAATTAACAATACACTATATAAAAACATTAACTTACCAATAATAATAAAAAAAATTGTGTGTTTTACATGAATTTAGAAATGTTTATAGATCGGTTATTTATTATGTGGTTTCACTGTTTGGATGGTGTTACTATCTGCAAACAATGACAAATATTTTATCCAAAATCTGTGTTCACGCTACCTTATACAATTACTAAAGTTCATTAGCATTTAATATATTTATGAAAACATGTTTCAAGTTGTGATTTACCACCACTGGCATGTCATCGGACCTGTGGTTATTGTGGCCCTGAGGGGTGGCCCTGAGGGGTGCTGTTACGTTCGGGAACCCAGGGAAACACAGGAGACGAGAGATCCAAACGCAGTGTGGGTTTTAATGGGTAATCCAAATCAGAATCCAACAAGCAGGGGTCAAAACCAGAAATCAATCCAAAACAAACAACAGGGATAGGAACAGGAACAGGAATAGGAACTGGAACAGGAAACTCGGAAGACGAGGAAACTCGGAAGGCGAGGAAACGGGGTGATGGAAAGAAAGGACTCCATGCAAACAAACAGAAACAGACTGGTTAATATAGGCAGGCTAATGACTATCAAGTGAAGACACCTGAGTGCAATTAACAGGAGTGCAATTACTGTGATGAAGGGACAAGGCTTTGTGGGAATTGTAGTGCATGCGGTGAGGTGCCTATGGGGAAGTGAGACCACTAGTGGAGACTCAGGGAAACAGAGACCAGACAGCGTGACATTACCCCCTCCTCCACGGAGCAGCTACCAGATGCTCCACCTGAACACAAGAACAGACCAAGGAACACAGAGACCAAGAGGGAGGTGGAGAGCGGAGGACCAGGGGGAGGGACAACAGAGACAAGAAGTCGGAGGACCAGGGGGAGGGACGGAGGGCCAGGTAATAGGGGAAACAGAGAGAAGAAGAGCAAAAAACAAAAACAAGGAGCCCAGGAGGGAGGTGGACCAGCGGAGGATCGGGGGAGGGATGGAGGGCCAGGTCCATAGAGGGAAACAGAGAGAAGAAGAGCAAAACACAAAAACAAGGAGACCAGGAGGGAGGTGGAGTGGCGGAGGAACAGGGGGAGGGACGGAGGGCCAGGTAATATAGGGAAACAGAGACAAGAAGTCGGAAGACCAGGGGGAGGGACGGAGGGCCAGGTAATATAGGGAAACAGAGACAAGAAGTCGGAAGACCAGGATGAGGGACGGAGGGCCAGGTAATATAAGGAAACAGAGACAAGAAGTCGGAGGACCAGGGGGAGGGACAGAGGGCCAGGTAATAGGGGAAACAGAGACAAGAAGTGCAAAAAAAAACAAAAACAAGGAGCCCAGGAGGGAGGTGGACTGGCGGAGGATCAGGGGGAGGGACGGAGGGCCAGGACCATAGAGGGAAACAGAGAGAAGAAGAGCAAAAAAACAAAAACAAGGAGACCAGGAGGGAGGTGGACTGGCGGAGGATCAGGGGGAGGGACGGAGGGCCAGGTCCATAGAGGGAGACAGAGAGAAAACCAAAAAAAAAAAAACTAAAACAAAACAACAACAAAACACAAGTCCAGGAAGGAACAGAAAGTTCTGTGGCCCAGGGCCGAACCAACAGGGCAGGAATCCAGAGAGGAGCAAGGTGGAATTGGAGCCATGCGGTCGAGACAGAAGCCCACCAGGGCGGCGCAGAAGACCACCACATCCGTGCGGTCGAGACAGAAGCCCACCAGGGCGGCGCAGAAGACCACCATATCCATGCGGTCGAGGCAGAAGCCCACCAAGGCGGCGCAGAAGACCACCAAATCCTTGCGGTCGAGACAGAAGCCCACCCGGGCGGCGCAGAAGACCACCACATCCGTGCGGTCGAGACAGAAGCCCACCAGGGTGGCGCAGAAGACCACCACAGTGGGATCGATGACACAGGAGAGCAAGTCTGGTTAGACAAGTCTGAAACAGAGAACATGAACAAGTTAAGGGTGGCCTCCGTGGCCACGACAGGATCAGTCGAGTGCTCAGAGAGTTCGGCTGAGACGTGACGAGGCTCTGGAAGTTCCGCAGACACGAGGAGAGGCTCTGGTAGTTCAGCCGAGACGTGGAGAGGCTCTAGTAGTTCCACAGAGACGTGGAGAGACTCTGGTAGTTCAGCAGAGACGTGGAGAGGCTCTGGTAGTTCCACAGAGACGTGGAGAGACTCTGGTAATTCCGAGGTGTTTAGACTGGATTCAGGAAGATCAATGGTGACTTGACTCTGCTCATGAAGATCATTGGTGACTTGACTCTGCTCATGAAGATCAATGGTGACTTGCATTTGTTCATGAAGATCAATGGTGACTTGCCTTTGCCCATGAAGATAGTCTGTGACTTGACTTTGCCCATGAAGAACACTGGTGACTTGACTTTGCCCATGAAGATCATTGGTGACTTGACTCTGCTCATGAAGATCATTGGTGACTTGTCCTTGCCCATGAAGATCAATGGTGACTTGCCTTTGCCCATGAAGAACACTGGTGACTTGACTTTGCCCATGAAGAACACTGGTGACTTGACTTTGCCCATGAAGATCACCGGTGACTTGCCCTGACTCTGGAGTGTCAACGGTGACTTGACCTGACTCTGGAGTGTCAATGGTGACTTGACCTGACTCTGTAGTGCCAACGGTGACTTGACCTGACTCAGGAGTGTCAACGGCGACTTGACCTGACTCTGGAATGTCAACGGCGACTTGACCTGACTCTGGAGTGTCAACGGTGACTTGACCTGATTCTGGAGTGTCAACGGTGAACTGACCTGACTCTGGAGTGTCAACGGTGAACTGACCTCACTCTGGAGTGTCAACGGTGACCTGACTCGACTCTGGAGGATCAACGAGAACCTGACTCGACTCTGTAGGGTCATCGGAAACGGGAAGATGAGAGATCCAAAGGCAGTGTGGGTTTTAATGGGTAATCCAAATCAGAATCCAACAAGCAGGGGTCAAAACAAAACAAATAACAGGGATAAGGAACAGGAACTGGAACAGGAAACTCGGAAGACGAGGAAACTCGGAAGGCGAGGAAACGGGGAAGGCGAGAAAACGGGGTGACGGAAAGAAAGTACTCCATGCAAACAAACAGAAACAGACCTGTTAATATAGGCAGGCTAATGACTATCAAGTGAAGACACCTGAGTGCAATTAACAGGAGTGCAATTACTGTGATGAAGGGTCAAGGCTTTGTGGGAATTGTAGTGCCTGCGGTGAGGTGCCTATGGGGAAGTGAGACCACTAGTGGAGACTCAGGGAAACAGAGAGCAGACAGCGTGACACAGGCGTCCCTTATTTTCCTATATTGAAGGTGGCAACCCTATTTGGAGCTCATCTTTCTTTTCAAAAAACTGAGTGAGCAACTGCTTGCCGTCATTTGCCTTTCTCTCTTTAATCTTCTTTTCTTTTCGTTTTTGAGCCCCTGATTTTCCTTTCTTAAGGAAAGACATGACTCTTCCCGTCTTCCTAGTTCATATCACGGCTAACTCCAGCTCCTATCTCATTAACTGATTCACCGCAGGCCCGCAGCAGAAGCACCTGACCTGCGGGTCATAACCATTACATTGATTGAGAGGGGTGGTGGGGCCCTGCACAGCATGAAAATGACTTTTTTTTTTATATACTAAACCAGTGCCTAACTACAAGTTTAGTTTTGCACAGGAACTTTTTTATTTGTACATAAATGCTTAAAAAATTTTAGTGCATGTATATGTATAGAAAACTGACTTCTAAGCGCCCCCCCGCCTCGAGCCCTGGGTACTCTTTACCCCCCCCCCAGTACGACGCCCCTGCAGTTACTACTTTTATTGAAAACATTTAATGCTTGTATACATGTTATAGATATAAGCCATTTATATGCAACTTAAGCCCTCTTTCTCTGTCTACCCTTAGGTTTTGACTATCAGTCCTGTCCAAAATGGTCAATGTGTTCGAACCATCCTGTGTATTCACTTTGGAAGCAGGCTTCTCAGAATGTAAGTCTTGTTCATTTCATATTATTAAAAACATAAATAAACTATATGTCAAAAAATGTATACGAGCTTCCAACTGACCAGGAGTATTGTCTAAATGTCTAAATTAAATTTTTCTTTTTTTCTTTCTTAAGTGGAATTCAGCTGCATTAATGCATATCATTGGTTTGAATCTGTCTTTGCAGTTTGCTATGGCTGCATGTGGAAATATTACAGTCTTACTAAATGGATCAATTCATCATGCTTTCAACAAAAAAAGGTGTGTATGCTTGCTTTGAATATGCTCACTAGCTATAATGTGAATCATGATGAGAATGTTTTTGGTCCTTTGAATATCTAAATTATTCCAAATTTACAGTCATGAACTGAATTGCTTACCAACATAAAAAGCCATGTATTTTCTGAAATCACAGAAAATATTTAGCTCAAACGTTTGTGGACATATGTCATGTTTTATATCAGATCATCGTCTTGTTTAAACTTAGGCTATGTCTTTACCTTACCATCCACCAGGAAAGCTTAAAATACAAAAAAATACAGTGGGGTACAATGGTGTTTCATGAATTCAGAGTTGTTTACACTGTTTAAGAGTTGGATTCTCATGCTAAGCATAGACAAAGTAAAAAAAAAATTGGACATATGACAGAATATTTCTGTGCCAAAAATCTTACCAGGTTCGTACAAGTTTCTCAGAGTTTCTTCGATCGTGGCTCTTTATGATGTAGACGAGGGTAGAACTCCTTATATGGGCATTTCTCAAAAATGCGGCCGCACACACATTGAGCGGTGCGAGCCCATCAACAACTTTACATCTGGTGACAGCGCTGGACGGGACTTGCTCGGGAACAATGTCTCAAAAGAAGTGTTTTTTTTTTGGTTGTAAGGAAAAGATAACTGTTCAGCTTCTTAAAGAACCCAGTGTTATGTAAACAGTGGATACAGTCTGTTTATTCGGGGCAGCGAAGGAGTTTCACAAGTGTTTGTTGATGAAAGTTTTATAAACAAGGCCCAGTTTCGACGCTGGATTTGCACATTGTTTCATACTGAATGATTAAGCAGTCCCAGCTATAAAAGATCCCGGTCATGATTCAGAACTGCAGACGGTAAGTGAAACGGCATCAAATGTCTGTTTTGTTGGCATTTGGTGCTCAAGTGCTCTAGCTCCGCTCACGGCACACCTTCAGGAGCTCGGCTTTTTCCAGAGAGAATGGTAAAGCTATCTTAAAGTATTTAGTTTTATCATGTATATAAAAATATACATGATAAAACTAAATATTTTTTAAGAGATGAAGGATGCAGTCCTACTCTATAGTTACTCAATATTAACATGAGATTGGGTGAAACTGTGTGTGTTATGCCCCCTTTAAAGAAATATTCGGGGTGTAGTACAAGATATACTCAGACAAAAGCACTTGTGTCATGATGTTGATTGCAACTAAAATTAATTCCCACTTTTCCTCCTCTATCATTTCAAATACTTAAATGTTTCCTTTCAAATGGGATATTACAGTGCATCTGCTGATGCCATGGAACACCCTCAGCATGGCCAGTGTCTGAAGTTTGTTGAGTCAAGTCACTTTTATTTATATAGCGCTTTAAACAAAATACATTGCGTCAAAGTATCTGAACAACATTTATTAGGAAAACAGTGTGTCAATAATGCAAAATGACAGTTCAAGGCAGTTCATCATTGAATTCAGTGATGTCATCTCTGTTCAGTTTAAATAGTGTCTGTGCATTTATTTGCAATCAAGTCAACGATATCGCTGTAGATGAAGTGATCCCAACTAAGCAATCCAGAGGCGACAGCGGCAAGGAACCGAAACTCCATCGGTGACAGAATGGAGAAAAAAACCTTGGGAGAAACCAGGCTCAGTCGGGAGGCCAGTTCTCCTCTGACCAGACAAAACCAGCAGTTCAATTCCAGGCTCCATTAAAAGTCAGATTGTGCACAAGAATCATCTGTTTCCTGTGGTCTTGTCCCGGTTGTCATCTGAGACAAGGTCTTTACAGGGGATCTGGGGCTCTAGTTGTCCTGGTCTCCGCTGTCTTTCAGGGTTGTAGAGGTCTTTTATATGTGCGATCCACAATCTGGTTTCGATACGTACTGGATCCGGGTGACTGCAGTGACCCTCTGATCTGGATACAGACTGGAACTGGTGGCTACAGAGACCTCGGAATAAGAGAGAAACAGACTAATATTAGCATAGATGCCAATCTTCTAATGATGTAGCAAGTATATCGGGTGTTATGGGAAGTGTTCCCGGTTCCGGTTTACCTAATTAATGCAGCCTAAAAATCCTTTAACGGATTTGGATTTTAAAAACATGTGTAAGCCAGGTTAAAATGATGGGTCTTTACTCTAGATTTAAACTGCAGAAGTGTGTCTGCCTCACAAACAATGTTAGGTAGGTTATTCCAGAGTTTAGGCGCCAAATAGGAAAAGGATCTGCCGCCCGCAGTTGATTTTGATATTCTAGGTATTATCAAATTGCCTGAGTTTTGAGAACATAGTGGACGTAGAGGATTATAATGTAAAAGGAGCTCATTCAAATACTGAGGTGCTAAACCATTCAGGGCTTTATAAGTAATAGGCAATATTTTAAAATCTATACGATGTTTGATAAGGAACTAGTGCAGTGTTAACAGGACCGGGCTAATATGGTCATACTTCCTGGTTCTAGTAAGAACTCTTGCTGCTGCATTTTGGACTAGCTGTAGTTTGTTTACTAAGCGTGCAGAACAACCACCCAATAAAGTATTACAATAATATAACCTTGAGGTCATAAATGCATGGATTAACATTTCTGCATTTGACATTGAGAGCATAGGCCTTAATTTAGATATATTTTGAGATGGAAAAATGCAGTTTTACAAATGCTAGAAACGTGGCTTTCTAAGGAAAGATTGCGATCAAATAGCACACCTAGGTTACTTAATGATGACGAAGAATTGACAGAGCAGCCATCAAGTCTTAGACAGTGTTCTAAGTTATTACATGCATGAGTTTTTAGGTCCTGTAATTAACACCTCTGTTTTTTCAAAAAGGAAAAGGATCTGCCGCCCGCAGTTGATTTTGATATTCTAGGTATTATCAAATTGCCTGAGTTTTGAGAACATAGCGGACGTAGAGGATTATAATGTAAAAGGAGCTCATTCAAATACTGAAGTGCTAAACCATTCAGGGCTTTATAAGTAATAGGCAATATTTTAAAATCTATACGATGTTTGATAAGGAACTAGTGCAGTGTTAACAGGACCGGGCTAATATGGTCATACTTCCTGGTTCTAGTAAGAACTCTTGCTGCTGCATTTTGGACTAGCTGTAGTTTGTTTACTAAGCGTGCAGAACAACCACCCAATAAAGCATTACAATAATATAACCTTGAGGTCATAAATGCATGGATTAACATTTCTGCATTTGACATTGAGAGCATAGGCCTTAATTTAGATATATTTTTGAGATGGAAAAATGCAGTTTTACAAATGCTAGAAACATGGCTTTATAAGGAAAGATTGCGATCAAATAGCACACCTAGGTTACTAAATGATGACGAAGAATTGACAGAGCAGCCATCAAGTCTTAGACAGTGTTCTAAGTTATTACATGCATGAGTTTTTAGGTCCTATAATTAACACCTCTGTTTTTTCAGAATTTAGCAGTAAGAAATTACTCGTCATCCAGTTTTTTATATCGACTATGCATTAGTTTTAGACTATGCCATTAGTTTTTCAAATTGGTGTGTTTCACCGGGCCGCGAAGAAATATAGAACTGAGTATCATCAGCATAACAGTGAAAGCTAACACCATGTTTCCTGATGATATCTCCCAAGGGTAACATATTAAGCGTGAAGATGTTTATGTGTCATAAACATATTAATCTTTGATTGCAAGTCAAGTTGGCTAAGGAATTATGTAGCAAATTATCTCAAATGGGAAAAATTTATTAATTATAACTGGTTATAATAAATTATAAATAGGGATATCGAGCCGATCTCAAGGATCGTGATTGGGGTCGATCAAGCATTTTTTAACAGTTTGGTATCGGCTCTCCTTAAAGGGGTCATATAATGTGGCTAAGAAAAATATTATTTGGTATATTTGGTGTAATGAAATGCATTCCTGCAGATAAAGATTCAAATTTTCCACATGCTGTACATTGTTGTTTTTCCTCTATGTCCCACCTTTCAGAAAAGCTCATTGGTCTGAAAAGCAAGGTGTGCTCTGATTGGCCAGCTGTCCAGTGAATTGTGAATGGCCAAATACCTCAAGCGTGTGACAGAAATGTTATGCCCCTCACCATACTGTGATGTCATCTCCCCACACGATCAGACAAAGCCAATATAACCCATTACAAACAAAGCATTTGTTACATCCAGACAAGTCAAGTCACCTTTATTCATATATCGCTTTAAACAAAAAAATATTGCGTCAAAGCAACTGAACAACATTGATTAGGAATGCAAAGACAAAAAGGGCTAGTCAAGACAGTGTATAGAAATACCCTTTGTGAGAAGCAGTTAAATCAGCGGGAGTTAAAAGCAGAACGTAAGTGTATTTATTTCTTGTCTCATTAGTGTTTAGCGCAGTTGTTGTTGCTAGGAAACACTTGTTTGTTTACTGTGTTGAGACGTGCTGCGTTTGGTCTCCTAGTCTATCGCATACAGTGTTGTGCTCTATCGTATACAGTGTTGTGCTCTTTTAGACCTTGTTGTGCTAAACAGTAAAGTGCGTTCAGCTGAATTCAATTTCCGTTTTGTCGGGTATTAAAAAAGGTTAGTATACCGCGGCAGCCCTCCAGTTAAGCCCTCCTCGTGTGAAGACCGAAGAGTGTAAAGACCATCGACTCTACCGTGCGACTCCACCAGGCAGGGACACCGGCAGGTTTCAGCTGTTTTTTGCTTATAACCAATTCTTACTATGTCACCTTTATTTATATAGCGCTTTAAACAAAATACATTGCGTCAAAGCAACTGAACAACATTCATTAGGAAAACAGTGTCAATAATGCAAAAATGAGAGTTAAAGGCAGTTCATCATTGGATTCAGTTATGTCATCTCTGTTCAGTTAAATAGTGTCTGTGCATTTATTTGCAATCAAGTCAACGATATCGCTGTAGATGAAGGGTCCCCAACTAAGCAAGCCAGAGGCGACAGCGGCAAGGAACCGAAACTCCATCGGTGACAGAATGGAGAAAAAAACCTTGGGAGAAACCAGGCTCAGTTGGGGGGCCATTTCTCCTCTGACCAGACGAAACCAGTAGTTCAATTCCAGGCTGCAGCAAAGTCAGATTGTGCAGAAGAATCATCTGTTTCCTGTGGTTTTGTCCTGGTGCTCCTCTGAGACAAGGTCTTTACAGGGATCTGTATCTGGGGCTCTAGTTGTCCTGGTCTCCGCTGTCTTTCAGGGATGTAGAGGTCCTTTCTAGGTGCTGATCCACCATCTGGTCTGGATACGTACTGGATCCGGGTGACTGCAGTGACCCTCTGATCTGGACACAGACTGGATCTGGTGGCCACGGTGTCCTCGGAACAAGAGAGAAACAGACAAATATTAGCGTAGATGCCATTCTTCTAATGATGTAGCAAGTACATAGGTTGTTATGGGAAGTGTTTCCGGTTCCGGTTTACCTAATTAATGCAGCTTAAAAATCCTTTAACGGATTTGGATAATAAAAGCATATTAGTATGTTATGTGTATGCCAGGTTAAAGAGATGGGTCTTTAATCTAGATTTAAACTGCAAGAGTGTGTCTGCCTCCCAAACAATGTTAGGTAGGTTATTCCAGAGTTTGGGCGCCAAATAGGAAAAGGATCTGCCGCCTGCAGTTGATTTTGATATTCTAGGTATTATCAAATTGCCTGAGTTTTGAGAACGTAGCGGACGTAGAGGATTATAATGTAAAAGGAGCTCATTCAAATACTGAGGTGCTAAACCATTCAGGGCTTTATAAGTAATAAGCAATATTTTAAAATCTATGCGATGCTTGATAGGGAGCCAGTGCAGTGTTGACAGGAACGGGCTAATATGGTCATACTTCCTGGTTCTAGTAAGAACTCTTTCTGCTGCATTTTGGACTAGCTGTAGTTTGTTTACTAAGCGTGCAGAACAACCACCCAATAAAGCATTACAATAATCTAACCTTGAGGTCATAAATGCATGGATTAACATTTCTGCATTTGACATTGAGAGCATAGGCCGTAATTTAGATATATTTTTGAGATGGAAAAAATGCAGTTTTACAAATGCTAGAAACGTGGCTTTCTAAGGAAAGATTGCGATCAAGTAGCACACCTAGGTTCCTAACTGATGATGAAGAATTGACAGAGCAACCATCAAGTCTTAGACAGTGTTCCAGGTTATTACAAGCAGAGTTTTTAGGTCCTATAATTAACACCTCTGTTTTTTCAGAATTTAGCAGTAAGAAATTACTCGTCATCCAGTTTTTTATATCGACTATGCAATCCATTAGTTTTTCAAATTGGTGTGTTTCACCGGGCTGCGAAAGAAATATAGAGCTGAGTATCATCAGCATAACAGTGAAAGCTAACACCATGTTTCCTGATGATATCTCCCAAGGGTAACATATAAAGCGTGAAGAGTAGCGGCCCTAGTACTGAGCCTTGAGGTACTCCATACTGCACTTGTGATCAATAGGATACATCTTCATTCACTGCTACGAACTGATGGCGGTCATATAAGTACGATTTAAACCATGCTAATGCACTTCCACTGATGCCAACAAAGTATTCAAGTCTATGCAAAAGAATGTTGTGGTCAATTGTGTCAAACGCAGCACTAAGATCCAATAAAACTAATAGAGAGATACACCCACGATCAGATGATAAGAGCAGATCATTTGTAACTCTAAGAAGAGCAGTCTCAGTACTATGATACGGTCTAAATCCTGACTGGAAATCCTCACATATACCATTTTTCTCTAAGAAGGAATATAATTGTGTGGATACCACCTTTTCTAGTATCTTGGACAGAAAAGGGAGATTCGAGATTGGTCTATAATTAACTAGTTCTTTGGGGTCAAGTTGTGGTTTTTTGATGAGAGGCTTAATAACAGCCAGTTTGAAGGTTTTGGGGACATGTCCTAATGACAATGAGGAATTAATAATAGTCAGAAGAGGATCTATGACTTCTGGAAGCACCTCTTTCAGGAGCTTAGATGGTATAGGGTCTAACATACATGTTGTTGGTTTAGATGATTTAACAAGTTCATACAATTCTTCCTCTCCTATAGTAGAGAATGAGTGGAACTGTTCCTCAGGGGATCTATAGTGCACTGTCTGATGTGATACTGTAGCTGACGGCTGAATGGTTGCAATTTTATCTCTAATAGTATTGATTTTAGAAGTAAAGTAGTTCATAAAGTCATTACTGCTGTGGTGTTGGGAAATGTCAACACTTGTTGAGGCTTTATTTTTCGTTAATTTAGCCACTGTATTGAATAAATACCTGGGGTTATGTTTGTTTTCTTTTAAAAGAGAAGAAAAGTAATCGGATCTCGCAGTTTTTAATGCTTTTCTGTGCACTATGTGTTTCCAGATCCCTACTATCACTACCACTCGCAAACCACACATCACACAATGTAGGCAGTCCAATCTTAACAACCTGCGCACTTTGCCTATATCTGCTAATACACTAAGTAGACATCCAAAAGGCCCTTTTTACCGCCACACGTCCCGCCGCGGCGGTGGTATAAAGTGCATTTGCAGCCTTTGACCGCTGAGTGGCGCTTTAACCACAAGTTATCAAACAAGCGCATCAAAGCACATTTTCCCTAATAGACGTCAGTTTTGCCTCACTGATGTGTTAGATTTGATGGCTTCAGTCAGGGAAAATGAAAGAAAAACACTGTAGTTAAAATATTTAATATTTAATATTTAATATCCACAGACGAAAGTTTGGAACTTATGAAGTTATGTGCATTTCTTAGAACGAATTCAAGCAGGATGTCAAGCCTGTGCCTGAACCTGTGATAATATTTTCTCTAATCTACATGGTATTAAACCATATTTTAGATTTGACACATTTAAAAGGTGTGGAGTATTATTTATATTATATTATGCGTTATATTATTCAAAAGAAATTGTGGTTTACTTTGCATCGGAGCATTAAAAGTGGTAGCCTATTTTAGGGGGGTTGGCTACATGGATTAATATGCAAAATGTCAATATTTTCATATATTATGCCTATAGCCTATTTTAATTTATATTTTCAATATAAATATATTTTGTTGTTTTCATAAGGATTACTTTATCACATAATATCTGTTTTCGGTGGCACTTGTTTAGTTTAAAAGTAGACATGTCAAGCTTTCTATAGATATCTCTCATGTATTTTCCTTGAGTATTCACGGAGTTACAGTTCATTTTAATGACGTGTTTGTAAATGAAGATCAGCAGACAAAGGCTGCAGACAGCACACCTTGTTTCTTATCTTTATTTTATAAGTGCACAAAGTTTTGTTGTTATTATGTCTGTATCCAAAAAAAGTAGACCCTTTACAGATTCGATTGATGTATTGCTCTTATCTGTACGATTAAAACTGAAAGTGTAATTTAAGTTATTTTCGGGGTTATCAGGAGAAAATGACTCCAGATGGTTAATAAAATCTGATTTATGATTTAAACCGATGTTTAAATCAATATTCAAATGACGAAGAAATTTTACAAAACAAGTTTTAATATAGTTCTTTATCATTCATTTAGCATGTAAACATTTTTTTTTAAATCTATGAAATTACACTAAAATAAAAACGTGCAAGCATGTTTTCAGAGTTTTTAATTTTTTCATTCTGCAAAAAGGTGAAAAGGGTAGCCTACACAATAAATGTACAAAATTGCAATAAATTAGTTACATTCCAGTTGCGCATCCGTTGTACTGCACTACAGCTGGCAAAACCTTCTGAAGGTGGTCAATGTATCTGTTGCAGACAGTTTTTGTCAAGCAATTGCACCAAAAAGTTACAATGGCCTCAAGAAGCTCGTCTTTATTTCTTGGCTTGACCTGACGTCTGATAAATTCCTTCAGTGCGTGCCACATCAGCTCGATGGGATTAAGATCTGGTGATCTGCAAGTGAAAAAAATTGTGGGCACGGTTTGTTAAACCGAGGGAACAGTTTATGAATTCGTGAGTACGGTTTATAAACTGCGGGGACGGATTGCAAAACCGTCGCCACGGATTGATTTTTTTTCTCCTACAGGTGACGTGCAGGGCTCCATGCGAATGGGATCAACCCTCCCTCGCTCGTTTGCCAACGCGCCTTCTGCTGCCGAGCAGAGTTATGTGAGCAGTTTGGACTGGAGCGAGAAAACCATGCACATCACGGCTGGGCGTGATTTTTAACAGGTACAATGTGTTCACATCTGTCACGTTGGTGACAGTTTGCAAGTGAAAGTCAATGTCTTGTAAATAAGCGTGAACGTCATGTCCTCCTGCAAGGATCTGGATTGAACGTAGGGATGCTTCTGGCTAGCTTGTCAAATTCTTGGTAAGCCGTGCAGGGTTTAGTGGCATGCGTTCTCTGGAAGGGTTCTCCCCCCTCCGTTGTTGACAGGTGTTCTTGTAAGCTGGCTGGTGATTTCTTGAGCCATGAGCTTACACCCCCTTTTTCAGCTCTGGGTTCTTGGCTGAAAGGTTTGGAGTGGAGGGTCGGGAGAAACTCTGTGGTGTGCGTTTCTCCGATCCAGCCACTCTGTAATCTGTCAGAATGTTTCAGTTCTGTGTGAACAGTGTCAAGTTCATCTCGGAGCTCGTCTCTCTGCAGACTAAGCTCGTTGATTTTAGCTCGGGCCGCTTGCAAGTGTGTTTTGCAGGACCAGGTTTTAGAGTCTCTTTCTTTCAGTTCAGTCTCTGCTCTTTTTAGGAGAGCGTCACCTTGCTGGAGTTTTTTGTTGAGTTCTTTTCTGGCTTTTCTCTCCAGTTGTTCTCTTTGGTCTGTGTCGAGGCGAAGATCTTGCAGGGCATTGTGAAGTCTTTCTACTTCTTTCTGTAGCTCTGGATCTGTGTCGTCCTCTTTCTCGCACTGGTTTTGGGTCTCGAGGAGGAGCTGATCAAGGCGACACTGGGTTCGGGCCTGGTCCGTCCAGGCCTCCTCCGCTTGAAGCTTAAGCGTTGCCGCTTGCTGTTCAAAGTCGATGTTGCACTGAGCCGTGCCTGGGCGACGAGAATGTGAACTAGGCTTCCGAGGATCCTGGCGAGTTCTTTGTAGTAGTCGCTTTGGGTTGGATCGTGTGCCATCAGTTCATCAAGCTCGGTGTCTAGTTGCTCTGGGTGCTGCAGGTAACTGGCGTCCTTGGGCAGGAAGGGGGTCGTCACTGCTTTCAACCATGTCGAGAGGTGGCCCCCGTGGACTGCTGGACTGGATGACTGGAACATCCTGACTCCCTGTCGGTGAGAGAAGCACAGCACACACACAAAAAGACCAATGCAAGTTCGTTCTACGGTTAACGAGCTATATTCATACGGGCTGTGCCGTATATGAGAATTTTGGGGCTAACTGATGCAAACAGTCAGACAGTTCAGTAGCCAATTTACTTGGGTCAACGAAGGACCTGAAATGGAGATTTGACAGGCAGTAGCCTAGCGGGTCTCGTGATGACACCGGCTGCTGGTTGTCGCTCTACTATTTAGCTTCTTTGGTGGCTCTCACAGGTTACTGTCTCTATGTGAAATGAAAGAAACAAATCACAACAGAACAGAGGATAGAAAAAGACCAAAGTGAAACAACACTTGAAATGAGATAAAAACAATAGTAACACAATGTGTTAGTGAGAATAAGGAGGCCTAAGCCTACTGATAGATTTTAAGATAGGGCCAACAGGTGAGTGGGGCTATCTGAGTAGGAAACCTAAAGATGGTGTGGCTTGAAGAAGCAATGGGTCAAACACTTAAAATATATCCCGGGGAATATCTAATATTCTGTGACTTATAATACGTGGATCGGTTTTATCACATTTGGTTCACCTGGGTGAATTGAAGCCATTCTGGTGGAAACCAGTGGCTTGGTCAACCTCTCCGGCGCTACCCAAACACTCAACCGCAGTGTCCCCGGCCCTCCGTTACTCTGGCCTTGCGCCCTTTCAAACAGCTTGTGACTTTTAACACAACCTGGCAACACCAAGATGTCAACCGCCAGACAGCACTACAAAATTGGGCTGTTCCCTAGAAGCTTCTCTTAAAAAGAGAGTGGCCCCGCTTTAGGCCCCGGTTTAGGTACTGGTCCCAGAGATTGCATTGTGTGTGTTGGCTGGACTGATTGACTACCGTTGGAGTGCCAAATTGCTGATGTCTCCACTGCGTGCCGCAACAGACAGAGATAAGAGGAACCGAGTTTCACTCACAGCCAGTGTCGGTAACGCCTGTCGGCTTCCTTGCTCACTGGAGACCTGAGATGACTGTCCAATCACCAAGGGAGTTCTACAATCAAATACACAAAGGATGACACAAGAAACTTAAAGTTAATTAAGGTTTGGTTTGTTTAACATCAACTGAGTAAATATATATGTAGAAATGAGAGGTTACAGCTTTACCTAATAATGATAAAACAAAAAAGGAATTATGATAATGATGGTAATTATCAAAATAGCCTAACCCAAAAGAGAGAAGAAAAAGAAGAAAAATCAAAATAACAAAAGACAGGAATGAAACACGGGAGAAGAAGTAGCTGGTTTTCACCACAAGGGGGCGTACTCCCTCTCTGTGATTAACCTGGTGAGCAGAAAACTTAATTCAAATTAAAAATTCAAAACTGGTTTAAATCAAAATTTAAAATAAGCATGTAAGAAGAATTAAAAGGAAAATCTGAATAATATCCTATAATAACCAATGATAACAGTAAGGTATCATTAATAATTATGAAATTAATCAAAAAGGGTAAAAGTAGACATATGCAATTCAAAACAGAATTGAAAAGAGAGCTGAGAAAGCTGAGATCTGTTAGTCGATTTAACAGGAGACTGCCACTAGATGGCTTACTTCCTTCTAAGTGGGTCAATCAGTGGTTGACCTGAAACATCTAGATTTCCACTAATAAACAATTACATTTTAATTCAAATCATGTTTGAACCAAACTCAGAGTAAATGTAAACAGTCAAAGGAAGGGAAGAATTGTCTAATTTTAAATAATATTCGCACGAGCAAAGCTGTAAATGCAAATAATTATTGAGAATTTAGACATTTAATTCAATAAATCACAAGGGAAATAGAGATTAGCAATTAGAGCGCATTATCTGAAACGGCCACGCGATGGCGGACTTGCACTCATGCAGGCTGACATCAGAAGGCAGGGCATAATTTTGAACTTCTAAACAAAAGACCCCCTCTGGTGTTTAGTAAGCGGAATTACAGCCGACTTCAATGTGATCTAAACTCTGTGCGCTCGTCAGCACTGATTCTCCAACAGTGCTATATATACTGCACTAGGATGTACGGCACGATTCATTTCGCTGCACAAACACACCAATGTGAAACAACAGGAATTTTCCATCTGTTGACTCCCATAAACATTTATCCAAATAGCACTTATGATTTAAATGTTTTAGGTTTACAATCGGGTAGCTAAGCCAATTTTAGACCAGGAGTTTTTTTATCCGTTCAGATTTACATGTTGCAACTAATAAAAGATTTCTTCATCTTTTAATTATTCATATTAAAATGTTCTCACTGCAGAGAGATCTTGGTCTTTCTTAACAGTAGACTTATAACATTATACTGCAGTTTACTTTCATTAAAATAACAGTGACTGTTAAGTTTCTATAAATACGTAACGTGCTGACTGATCAGCTTTTTGCCTCAGTCAGTTAGGAGTGAGTTCGCGTCTTGCGACTTATCACAAGTACATAATTGAACTGGATTGCTCACAAAACAAAGTTTGAAATGCCCGCATCCTCCACCAATAATATGTAGCCGCACTGGGTTGTACATAAGTCAAAAGTCAAAGTCAAAGTCACCTTTATTTATATAGCGCTTTAAACAAAATACATTGCGTCAAAGCAACTGAACAACATTCATTAGGAAAACAGTGTCAATAATGCAAAAATGATAGTTAAAGGCAGTTCATCATTGGATTCAGTTATGCCATCTCTGTTCAGTTAAATAGTGTCTGTGCATTTATTTGCAATCAAGTCAACGATATCGCTGTAGATGAAGTGTCCCCAACTAAGCAAGCCAGAGGCGACAGCGGCAAGGAACCGAAACTCCATCGGTGACAGAATGGAGGAAAAAACCTTGGTAGAAACCAGGCTCAGTTGGGGGGCCAGTTCTCCTCTGACCAGACGAAACCAGTAGTTCAATTCCAGGCTGCAGCAAAGTCAGATTGTGCAGAAGAATCATCTGTTTCCTGTGGTCTTCTCCTTGTGCTCCTCTGAGACAAGGCCTTTACAGGGGATCTGTATCTGGGGCACTAGAGGTCCTTTCTAGGTGCTGATCCAGCATCTGGTCTGGATACGTACTGGATCCGGGTGACTGCAGTGACCCTCTGATCTGGACACAGACTGGATCTGGTGGCCACGGTGACCACGGAACAAGAGAGAAACAGACAAATATTAGCGTAGATGCCATTCTTCTAATGATGTAGCAAGTACATAGGGTGTTATGGGAAGTGTTTTCGGTTCCGGTTTACCTAATTAATGCAGCCTAAAAATCCTTTAACGGATTTGGATAATAAAAGCATATTAGTATGTTATGTGTATGCCAGTTTAAAGAGATGGGTCATAATAATTAACTCAAATGATATATAGGGAATTTAAATAATTAATCAGGAATATGATTAATATATATATCTCATATGACAGTTACATTAAAATTATTGAAGATGAAAAATAGCTCAATTGCATATATCAATAACTCATTACAAGGCACTGTAATTTACTCATTAATATGTCAATATTCCATTCTTCATATCAATTATAGTGATATCTCTTACTGTAAATTACCGCAAATCAAACAGTGGTTTGTCCAGCAAACGGCCGTAAGATTAACTTATCAATTTTCAATAAAGTTATCACTTCTTATAATTCAAGGAAAAATATTCTCTGGCCATGAAAACATTATCCTATCATTATGAAATTTAGGTTTGTAGCTAAAGATCAGACATTTCATTGACTCGTGAAGTGAGCATTTCAGTCGGAGGCAATCATGAATATATATTGGTTTTTAATAATTGAACTAATAATACATCAAACTACAAATCACACAGGGTAAATACGCATACGACAATATAGACAGTAAACTTTGTACAAGACATAACGAAATCCAAATGAGGGAGAGGGAGAGAGAGAGAGAGAGAGAGAATGAGTGAGAGAGGATGAATGCGAGAATAGGCGTGATCACAGAATCACGCGCTCAGTTATGCAAACTCACAGACAGTAACCCTTGAAAGACAACAACGAATCAAATCATAGACAAACTTTAAGCAGCATTTAAATCTCCATTGAGAATGATACTTGCATGTGGTCTCTTTGTGATTGGGCATGTTCTCTCGTGTCTTCCGGGCTGATGTGTCTCTTTGTCAACTGCCAGACCAGCGTGCGTGTGAGCAGCGTGAGCGTGGTCCTGTAGCTAGGCGTGTTCTTTCGTGTCTTCCAGTGCGGTATATTTGAAAGGTTCAACAAAGCAATGTTTCAGAATTCATCTTCCTCGTGTGGAGAGGCGAATAGGTGAATAAACTTAGTAATGAAAAGAAACGAAAACAACGAGATAAAAGCTCCCGAAGGATCCATGAGTAAGAGCTGTTCTCTCAGCCGCCGTGCGGAGAGGGACAGCGATAGGAGAGTGGACCAAGGCCGCGAAGAAGGACGAGCAGGGTCAGAAGCGGGGAAGCGAAGAGAGAGCTAAGAGAGGGAGGAACTTCCTGGGTCAGCTCTTATGGCTTGAATAGTTCACGCCTCTGTTTGCGTGAACAACCAATGAACGTCCGCGATCTGAAGCAGGAAAAAGTTCCTTTGTCTCTGGGGAAACACCCACTCTAATAAGTTCTGGCTTATAAGATTTCAGCAGTGATATTCCAGCAAGTTCGTAATTCCAGATTAATACATTTTACACACCTTTTATACAGGTGGATAGTTTGGTCACAACATGACAATTCCAAAAACACCAAACAGTACATATATAACTGATAGAAACACGACGTTACATTCATATGCAGAATTACACACATTTAAAGATTAACACACAATAAAATTGTGGATACTCCAATTTTTGATTATGGAAAACATCTAATGCACCAAAAAGCAATACTTAAAGGTAACCCCGTTTATTAAGACACATAGGCCTAAATATGCTACAATTGCTCTCTCCTACAACATACATAGTTATAAATACATAAAATATTTTCGTTATTTAAAAAATACTCAAAGTGGTTTACAGAATTTGAGCTACGAAGGCAGCCATTATTTTTGCGCGCGCAGTGCATTCTGGGTCGATGACGTGTATTGGTTGCGTTCAGAGCGGTTCAGAGCAGAGAGAGGTGAGCTAATGGCGCTGTAAACTGTAGCTACATCCTAAACGTTAATATAATGCCACATTGTGCAGCGTTTGGTTGCAATTTCCAATCCAAAGGAAATAAGGGGAGTGATGTAAGCCTCCACTGCTTTCCAAATGAGAAAAAAATACGAAAAGAGTGGCAAGTTGCTTGTGGACGAGTACAACTCCCTAAAGACCCACGGCTGTGTTCCCGCCACTTCAGCCCTGATGCATTTGAGGCATTTAGTCGGCTAAAAGAGTTCACAGGTGCAGCTGGTTACAAGCGTAGGCTGAAACCAAATGCCGTGCCTTCAATTTTCCCCCACAAGGAGCCTAAACGTCCGCGCGTAGCGAGTGAAAGCCGCGCTAACAAGCGTCAAAGGCAAGAGACTCTGGACACTCTCCTGCTAAGATGTAAACAACCCGCTCCTTTCGTTGCGGAAGACGAATCATCGGACACTACACCGATCATGGAGGTAACCGACAATCCACCAGATGCTGTTAATAAATTTGTAACTGTAGGCCTACAGTGTTCTCCAATTATGACCGATGCAGCAACGCAGACGGATGTTTACAATTCGGATGCAGCGGTACAGTGGTCAGCTGATGTGGACTACTCGGTAAAAAAGGACCATACTTACACAGGTAAATATGAAATTGAGTTGGGCAAACCTGTACAGGAGGATGACGTTGATAACTCCCAGGATCTGTTCCTCTCAGATGATGAACTTAGTGAACAGAGTCAACCACAGTACAGTCACTGTGATCCGGAATACATTGCAAGTTCATCTGAGTTTTCTCAAAGCACCCAGGGATCACAAGAATGTTTGTAACCAAACAGATCTCGGTCCCCATTGACTACCATAGTATATATTTTTTCCTACTATGGAAGTCAATGGGGACTGAGATCTGTTTGGTTACAAACATTCTTCCAAATATCTTCCTTTATGTTCAGCAGAACAATAAAACTCAGGTTTGGAACAACTTAAGGGTGAGTAAATGATGACAGAATTTTCATTTTTGGGTGAACTATCCCTTTAATCGCTCAGGTGCGCGCCGACACTTTGATAGCACTTAGCTTAGCCCAGTATATTCAGTGGTATCTAACAGCAATGAATTTAGAAGTGACCAAACACATCAACGTTTTTCCTATTTAAAAACAGTTGCACGAGTAGTAAGACGAAAAGGATAACTATAATGTATGGCGGAATAGCACTTTTGGGAGTACTTCAACTCGGCGCAGTAAAAAGTCACACCTGATCCTCTGCCCTCTATTGACAAGTGAGAGGAAGAGGATCAGGCGTGACTATTTACTGTGCTGAGTTGAAGTACTCCCAAAAGTGCTATTCCGCCATACATTATAGTTATCCTTTTCGTCTTACTACTCGTGTAACTGTTTTTAAATAGGAAAAACGTTGATGTGTTTGGTCACTTCTAAATTCATTGCTGTTAGATACCACTGAATATACTGGGCTAAGCTAAGTGCTTTCAAAGTGTCACCGCGCGCCTGAGCGATTGAGTGCACGCACTGAGATGAGAGAGGTATGTATCAACTCGTCTTAGTTAAAGGAGAAGTTCACTTTTAAAATGAAAATTCTGTCATCATATACTCACCCTCATGTTGTTTCAAAGCTGTATGAATTTATTTCTTCTGTTGAACAGAAAGGAAGATATTTAGAGGAATATCAGTAACCAAACAGTTTTTGGGTCCCAATGACTACCATAGTATATTTTTTTCCTACTATGGTAGTCATTGGGACCCAAAAACTGTCTGGTTACTGACATTCTTCTACATATCTTCCTTTCTGTTCAACAGAAGAAAGGAATTCATACAGCTTTGAAACAACATGAGGGTGAGTATATGATGACAGAATTTTCATTTTAAAAGTGAACTTCTCCTTACATAGTTTAATATGAAACTATGTAAGGGAATAAAGGGAATAACATAGTTTAATATGAAAAAAGTTAAAACGGTGGAGTATCTCTTTAAATATTAGTCAGGAAACAGAAATCCAATCGTTATCCTGATACAGAGGCTACTTTATATGATCAAATGTAAACGCACCGTGTCCTGATTGGCTAATAATCGGATCACGGTGATCGCATGTTAATGCCAAGTGTAAACGCAGCCATAGTGACACATTGGATATTGCACATCAAACTGTTCCTATCACCTTGTATCTATTTTCCATTTTTCTGTTTTTGAACAGGCTGTTTTTCAAGATGGGGAGAGTGTTGGAGAACCCAAGTTCAAAATCTCATGGAGCAAAGTCCACAAGGCATTCAGAGCAAGACCAGTGCCTGTTGAAAAGGACTATAGCTACATGACAGCTATGATTGCAGATGTTCTCTCCTCTGTTTTAGATTCAAAACAAGTCATGGGGATGAGAGTTAATCCAACACACGTCATGGCTCCACAAGACAGACTATCCAGATCACAGATCATTTTTCAAACACAGCAGTTTTCACGTTTCAAGTAGCTGCATCAGTACGAACACATGACGTGTACACAAGCATAGTTCAAATGTACAATATCTTTAATTTTGTATTCTAGTCAAGCACATGTAGTACTTCAAACAAACATTTAATGGAGTACATGCAACATTTTTATTTACACCATAAACATTTGGTATGATACCCTATTTTGTTGCAAGCATAGCTTGTGCTCTTGCCAAAATGTAAACTATCCAGCTATATGTTATTAAAATCCCTCCATGCCTCATCAACTTCTGCACGATCAGTCTTCATATTCAAACCCTGTATAGATTCCACTTGGTTCAGAGTAGACGTTTCTTATTTTGTTAACAGCACATGATGGAAGGACTCTTCTCCCTAGCCAGCCATGCATCCACCATGTAAACTGACGATATGAAGCATATCTGTAAGACCTAAAAGGCAGAATTTTGAAAACAATTATACTATTACGTTATGAATAATGATTCAGGCTGCTTGTCTTAAACAATAAAACAACTGAAGCCTTCACTGAAAGCACATAGTCCAGTTAACTTTTTTTTTCCACTATTTGTAGGCTACTATGTAGGCATACTCAGATAACCATGTTCACGTTTGACTTGCCTATTAGTGACCTGGTACGATTTGGTAGACCAGCACTATGCCGGTCATGGAGGCTGACGAGGGCCGCCCATAAAACATCTTTATTGAGGCAAACTGCATTAAAGTTTTCATGTGCTGTGATACACGGAGTATCTGTAAATACAATCAAAGCATGTTATAGCATTTTACTTTATGTTCTCATCAGAATCACAATCAGCTTTATTGGCCAGGTTTGTTTTTAAATATATAGTGCAAGGCAATTCAGTGCAATTGTAATTTTTAATAACAATATCATAATTGTACGATTTTAATGTACATGACATAGATGAGAAAAACAGTGTTGACTTTGTTCAGGGGGAGAGGGTATTTTTGCGCGTTCAACATAGTGACTGCTTGGGGAAAATAAAGCAAACAAGGGCGGTAAGACTTATTAAATTATTTATACTGATAGTACGATTGTCTGATCTAGCCTATACTTAGCCTACCCTGGACAGCTGCTGACAAAAAGTGAAGCTCTTTACAGCAAACGCTCTCGTTCTCGCTTGGCATTGGCAAGCAGTTGCCGCACAGACACCATCTGTTTTGCCCCACTCTCGCTTCCTCAACTCTCTGATAATCTTCAGGCCTATCGTCTTCCGCGCTATTCTCCTGATTTAAGCCTACGGTGAGCTCGGGTTCAAACTGAAAAGGCTGAACGGCAGACGTGTTCATCTCGCTAGTCGCTACTGTCGAAACTCAGCTAGCTAGCCGCTACTGATGCAATCCTGACAGTAAGCAATCTTTACACTTCACTACCCAGAATGCATTGAGACGTAAATAACTATGGCGGCCTACGAGTGAACGGATTTTCGTCTTTTTTTAATAAAAATAAAACCATGTGAAGTGTTTTTGTATCACCTTTTTATAGCTGACGCCTACGTTAATCTTATAAGGCCAACATGCCGCACAAGTCGGGGTTCCTTTTAATACATTTAGAATACATTGAGAAAAGGTAATAGTTTAGGATACATTGAGAGAAGATGCCAGTGAGCTGGCTTTTTCCTGTCCTGTTTCCCAGTGGGATCATAAAGTTTTATGAGCTGCTAAGGGGGTAGGGTTACAACTCCTGGTTCTATTTGAGAACATTAAAATTAGGAGAAACATTTCCAATTTATAAGTTAGCAACATATACTCCTCACATAACAAGGATTAACCATTTTATGCAACGCAAAAACATATTCAAAATACATATTATTGAGGACTTACATAGAGAGCTTAAAGAAGAGTTTGTGTGTGTGTGTTTAGGAATGTGGGTGTTTCGTTTCTCCTTTGAGCATGCTCACGTGACTCTGGAATTTCTTGTCGTAAATAATTTAAATCCAGCCAGGCTGGCGCCAGGCCAGGCATTTAGTTTACAAAGGTTTCATTTTATATGCCTGAATTAAAAATCTACAAGTGTTAATGTCAATGTCACCTTTATTTATATAGCGCTTTAAACAAAATACATTGCGTCAAAGCAACTGAACAACATTCATTAGGAAAACAGTGTCAATAATGCAAAAATGATAGTTAAAGGCAGTTCATCATTGGATTCAGTTATGCCATCTCTGTTCAGTTAAATAGTGTCTGTGCATTCATTTGCAATCAAGTCAACGATATCGCTGTAGATGAAGTGTCCCCAACTAAGCAAGCCAGAGGCGACAGCGGCAAGGAACCGAAACTCCATCGGTGACAGAATGGAGAAAAAAACCTTGGGAGAAACCAGGCTCAGTTGGGGGGCCAGCTCTCCTCTGACCAGACGAAACCAGTAGTTCAATTCCAGGCTGCAGCAAAGTCAGATTGTGCAGAAGAATCATCTGTTTCCTGTGGTCTTGTCCTGGTGCTCCTCTGAGACAAGGTCTTTACAGGGGATCTGTATCTGGGGCTCTAGTTGTCCTGGTCTCCGCTGTCTTTCAGGGATGTAGAGGTCCTTTCTAGGTGCTGATCCAGCATCTGGTCTGGATATGTACTGGATCCGGGTGACTGCAGTGACCCTCTGATCTGGACACAGACTGGATCTGGTGGCCACGGTGACCTCGGAACAAGAGAGAAACAAACAAATATTAGCGTAGATGCCATTCTTCTAATGATGTAGCAAGTACATAGGTTGTTATGGGAAGTGTTTCCGGTTCCGGTTTACCTAATTAATGCAGCCTAAAAATCCTTTAACGGATTTGGATAATAAAAGCATATTAGTATGTTATGTGTATGCCAGGTTATAGAGATGGGTCTTTAATCTAGATTTAAACTGCAAGAGTGTGTCTGCCTCCCGAACAATGTTAGGTAGGTTATTCCAGAGTTTGGGCGCCAAATAGGAAAAGGATCTGCCGCCTGCAGTTGATTTTGATATTCTAGGTATTATCAAATTGCCTGAGTTTTGAGAACGTAGCGGACGTAGAGGATTATAATGTAAAAGGAGCTCATTCAAATACTGAGGTGCTAAACCATTCAGGGCTTTATAAGTAATAAGCAATATTTTAAAATCTATGCGATGCTTGATAGGGAGCCAGTGCAGTGTTGACAGGACCGGGCTAATATGGTCATACTTCCTGGTTCTAGTAAGAACTCTTGCTGCTGCATTTTGGACTAGCTGTAGTTTGTTTACTAAGCGTGCAGAACAACCACCCAATAAAGCATTACAATAATCTAACCTTGAGGTCATAAATGCATGGATTAACATTTCTGCATTTGACATTGAGAGCATAGGCCGTAATTTAGATATATTTTTGAGATGGAAAAATGCAGTTTTACAAATGCTAGAAACGTGGCTTTCTAAGGAAAGATTGCGATCAAGTAGCACACCTAGGTTCCTAACTGATGACGAAGAATTGACAGAGCAACCATCAAGTCTTAGACAGTGTTCTAGGTTATTACAAGCAGAGTTTTTAGGTCCTATAATTAACACCTCTGTTTTTTCAGAATTTAGCAGTAAGAAATTACTCGTCATCCAGTTTTTTATATCGACTATGCAATCCATTAGTTTTTCAAATTGGTGTGTTTCACCGGGCTGCGAAGAAATATAGAGCTGAGTATCATCAGCATAACAGTGAAAGCTAACACCATGTTTCCTGATGATATCTCCCAAGGGTAACATATAAAGCGTGAAGAGTAGCGGCCCTAGTACTGAGCCTTGAGGTACTCCATACTGCACTTGTGATCGATAGGATACATCTTCATTCACTGCTACGAACTGATGGCGGTCATATAAGTACGATTTAAACCATGCTAATGCACTTCCACTGATGCCAACAAAGTATTCAAGTCTATGCAAAAGAATGTTGTGGTCAATTGTGTCAAACGCAGCACTAAGATCCAATAAAACTAATAGAGAGATACACCCACGATCAGATGATAAGAGCAGATCATTTGTAACTCTAAGAAGAGCAGTCTCAGTACTATGATACGGTCTAAATCCTGACTGGAAATCCTCACATATACCAGTTTTCTCTAAGAAGGAATATAATTGTGTGGATACCACCTTTTCTAGTATCTTGGACAGAAAAGGGAGATTCGAGATTGGTCTATAATTAACTAGTTCTTTGGGGTTAAGTTGTGGTTTTTTGATGAGAGGCTTAATAACAGCCAGTTTGAAGGTTTTGGGGACATGTCCTAATGACAATGAGGAATTAATAATAGTCAGAAGAGGATCTATGACTTCTGGAAGCACCTCTTTCAGGAGCTTAGATGGTATAGGGTCTAACATACATGTTGTTGGTTTAGATGATTTAACAAGTTTATACAATTCTTCCTCTCCTATGGTAGAGAATGAGTGGAACTGTTCCTCAGGGGGTCTATAGTGCACTGTCTGATGTGATACTGTAGCTGACGGCTGAATGGTTGCAATTTTATCTCTAATAGTATCGATTTTAGAAGTAAAGTAGTCCATAAACTCATTACTGCTGTGTTGTTGGGAAATGTCAACACTTGTTGAGGCTTTATTTTTCGTTAATTTAGCCACTGTATTGAATAAATACCTGGGGTTATGTTTGTTTTCTTCTAAAAGAGAAGAAAAGTAATCGGATCTAGCAGTTTTTAATGCTTTTCTGTAGGATATGTTACTTTCCCGCCAAGCAATACGAAATACCTCTAGTTTTGTTTTCCTCCAGCTGCGCTCCATTTTTCGGGCTGCTCTCTTTAGGGTGCGAGTATGCTCATTATACCATGGTGTCAAACTGTTCTCCTTAACCTTCCTTAAGCGTAAAGGAGCAACTTTATTTAAAGTGCTAGAAAAGAGAGAGTCCATAGTTTCTGTTACATCATCAAGTTGTTCTGAGGTTTTGGATATGCTAAGGAATTTGGATACATCAGGAAGATAACTTAAAAAGCAGTCTTTTGTGTTAGAAGTGATGGTTCTTCCATACTTGTAACAAGAAGTAGAATTTACAATTTTGGCTATATGAATTTTGCAAAGAACTAAATAATGATCTGAGATATCATCACTTGGCTGAATAATTTCAACACCATCAACATCAATTCCATGTGACAGTATTAAATCTAGAGTATGATTTCGACAATGAGTAGGTCCTGAAACGTGTTGTCTAACACCAATAGAGTTCAGAATGTCTATAAATGCTGATCCCAATGCATCGTTTTCATTATCAACATGGATATTAAAATCACCAACTATTAAAACTTTATCTGCAGCCAGAACTAACTCAGATGTAAAATCACCAAACTCTTTAATAAAGTCTGTATGGTGCCCTGGTGGCCTGTATACAGTAGCCAGTACAAACATAACAGGGGATTTATCATTAACATTTGTTTCTTTGGATAATGTTATATGAAGTACCATTACTTCAAATGAGTTATACTTGTAGCCTGCCCTCTGAGAAATCCTGAAAACGTTGTTATAAATTAAAGCAACACCTCCACCTTTGCCTTTTAGACGTGGCTCATGTTTATAACAGTAATCTTGGGGGGTGGACTCATTTAAAATAATGTAATCATCAGGTTTTAGCCAGGTTTCTGTCAAACAGAGTACATCTATATTATGATCAGTGATCATATTATTTACAAAAAGTGTTAGGTTTGCATTGTTTTAGATTCAACGAACCGTGATTCATTAGTTCAGAACCCATGAATCGATGACCTGTGTTGGGAACTCAGAAACGAAGACCAGGAGACTCTTGGGTAATCTTCAGCAGGATTCTTTATTGAGAACGGTCTGCGTGGCGCTGCAGTCATCAAGAAGTCTAACTTGTCCTTAAGACATTGTAGTTTGTATACATTCAAGTGGGAGGGATCCCTACCGTAGAGGTGGAGACCATGTAAACAAAGCATGCAAATTGAATCAGGAAAATGTCAGACACTGTAATTTTTCTAACCTTGATCTCATCAACATAACAGTGTCATTCAAATGCATAGGTGCTAATTCAATCAGTCTGGCAAGACTGGTGAGGAAGAGCACAAAGACAAAAGGTCATTATCTCATACTCTTGATTTTCTTGATTTGATCTTCTTGGATATGTCAGCTTTATTACCTACTATTATATTGGAACCTATATTTAACATTTTATAAATTTGTAATCCCACAGTCCTCCCGTTGAGAGTTCTAATAACTCTCACATAATAAAAATTGTCTGTTGTCTGTTGTGACGAATGGCATGTTGACACAGAAACAAACATGCAGCTAGGGTTTGTCTAGTTCTTATGGGTAATAATCTTTTCTGGTCGGAATTGTCATTTCCTCGTGATGGGCATGAGTAAGTTGTTGAATAAAACACTTGATACTGTGGACGCATAGATAGTACACCAGTAGTAAGAACAACAGCAGAATTGCTATTTCCTTGATCCACAGCCAGGGTTTACCTAACAGGTTTCCGAACCATGACGAATTGTCTTCAGTCATCTGGTGTAATTTTGAATTTTCTTGTTGAATTTTGTTCAAGTTCTCTGTTGGATCCAGTAAACCGGTGCAAACAAGGAGTTTCTTGACATATTCATCAGCTCTAAGAATATGTTGTTTCTGGAGTCTATACTTTGTGCGATGTCCATCATGATTACTAGTACGGCAATCTTGATCATGTTGATGGATGACTGAAGTTCCCGTGTATGATTCTCTGCATTGTGTATTGAATTAATTAATTTTTTTCTTCCGTGACAGTTGGCTCGGTTGTGGGTCTGGTTGTCTTTTAAAAGTGGTGTCGTCATACACAAGTGAGGAGGTTGGTGTGTACAGAATAAGAAAGAAAACAAACAACGACAGAGCAGCATTTGTTGTAAAAAAAAACTGTAAACACTAGGGTTGTATCCTCTGGTCGATTTGAGTCTGCTATTGTTGTTCCTTTCTTTCCCTATTTCTTAATTACTGCGACACCTAAAGAACAGTGAGGTAAGGATGGACTAGTAGGTGGGGGAATGCCTAAAAGGGAATCTTCACCGCAGGATTGGCCCCCGAAGCCTGTTGCATTCGGTTCTTTCCTGGGCTCCTCACTGGTCCATGTGTCCTATCCTATCACTGTAGGTGGAGGAACAACTTTACAGTGTGAAACATGAGTCCATGTTTTCCTTCCCTGACAAAACACTGCAGCTGCTGTAATCAACATCACTTGATGTGGTCCGTGCCACTTAGGCTCTAACGGCTTGTTTCTGAATGACTTTATCATGACCCACTGACCTGGGATGATTGTGTGTCCCCCTTCTGGTGGAGTCTGCCAACACGACTCAACTCTCTCTCTGGCACTCTGTACTGCCTTTGTGAGGTTTTCACAGTAAGTGATCAGGGCATCTGAGGCTATGTGTACATCAGCATTTCTAAGATCAATCACACCTGGCATCTGCATTGGGCGTCCTGTAATAATCTCATGAGGGCTTAGTCCTACTGATCTGTTAGGTGACGCTCTCATACTACACAATACCGCTGGCAGTGCCTCGACCCATGGTACTCCTTCCTGGTGCATTTTGCTTAGCCTGGCTTTTATAGTTCTGTTTGCTCGTTCAACTTGTCCTGATGCTTGTGGCCTATAGGGGCAGTGAAGATTCCACTTAATTTTCAACATTTTAGACACTTCCTTGACTACCTGTCCTGTGAAGTGTGTACCTTGATCTGAGTCAATGCAATCTGGTAATCCCCATCTGGGAATGAAATCAGTGACTAGACATTTAGCAGTATGTGCAGCTGTAGCATGCCCTGTTGGATAAGCTTCTAGCCATCTAGAGAACGTGTCCAATACTACCAAAACACCAGTTTTTCAATTACAAGGAGGCAATGATATGTAATCAACTTGCAGGTGACGAAATGGTCCTGGTGGAGCTGGAGTATGTGTTGCTGCTGTAGCTGCTGCTGGCACATCATTATTTTTTTTTTGACATGTAACACATCTCTTGACTGTTTCGGTTGCTACATTTCTGAATTTTGGATTCCACCATTGATTTGAGAACCTGTGATTCATCGTTGATGGACCACTGTGACCCAAATTGTGTATTTGTTGAGCCAAATATGGCAGCAGTGATTCGGGAGCGACATACTTCCCCTCTTTGGTCCAGCATCCAGATGAATCCACTGTGGCCCCTTTGTCTAACCATGTCCATGCTTCATATAGAGGAGCGTCTTTGTACAGATCAATAATTGATTTAGGAGGCAGAATTGTCTTCTGTGCTATACTATCTGAACACACTTGTACAGTTGCATAGGAACAAGCCTGTTTAGCAGCTACATCAGCAAGAGTATTACCTTTAGCTTCTGCAGTGTTAGTTGTGAGATGTGCTTTCACTTTGATCACCGCTAATTTCTTTGGAAGTTTCATGGAAAACAATAAATCTTTTACTAATCCAGCATGCTTGATGGGGGATCCAGCAGAAGTTAGAAACTGTCTAGTTTGCCAAATGACACCAAAATCATGAACCACCCCAAAAGCATATCTGGAATCAGTGTAGATATTTGCAATCGATCCTGAAGCTAGCGTGCATGCTCTAGTGAAGGCTACTAGTTCTGCAGCTTGAGCTGAAAAATGATCTGGAAGACGGCCTGAAGCTACAACTTCAGTGGTGGAAGTTACTGCATAACCTGCTCGTCTGTTTCCCTCAATGACTTGAGCTGAACCATCAACAAACAACTCCAATTCTGCATTCTCTACGGGAGTTTCTTTTATGTCACTCATAGCTGCGTATGTAAGCGTAACACAATCGTGAGTTATTTCACCTTCATCCTCTAACAAAACTTCAGTCATTGCAGACATCATACATGAGGATGGGTTTGTTACTGGTGCACGTTGTAAAACAATGTTCGGGGCTGTGAGGGTCGTTAACCAATTTCCCCAGCGAGAGGAGGTGACAGAAGTGACTTTTGCTTGATTCATTAGTGCGGACACTGCATGAGGACATCTTACATTTATAGTCTGTCCTAGCACCATTCCTGTTGAAGCCTGAAGAGCTAGATGAACTGCCTGCACTGCTCTAAGACATGGGCCCATCCCTTGAGCAACTATGTCAAGTTTACATGAATAGTAATGAATTGGGCGTAAACTGCCCCCATGATCTTGCATTAAACATGCAGTCATAAAGCCTAAGTATTCATGTACATAAAGCACAAAGGGTTTATTAGATTGTGCAATTCCTAATGCTGGTGCTTGACATAGTGCTCTCTTTAAATCATTGAAAGCTTTGAGGTGAATTTCTTCCATACAAACAGTATCAGAATCTTTAACCTGGCCTTTCAACAAGTCATAGAGAGGCTGAGCAATTGAGGCATATTCTTCAATCCAAGGTCTACAGTAACCTGCTGTTCCTAAAAATGATCTGAGTGTTTTAATGGTCGTAGGTGGAGGTATGGCTTTGACTGAAGCGGCTCGATCCTGTGTAATAGATCTATTTCCTGCACCAATTGTTTGACCCAGAAATGTGACTTGGTTTTTAGCAATTTGAGCTTTGTGAAAGCTACATTTGTGTCCTCTTTTCTGCAAATAGTCCAACAATGCTGCCAATTCAGTTTGATGTACCTCGTGATCTGTAGAGGCTACCAAAATATCATCGACATTTGAATCATAGTGGACTGTTTTACTGGACATTCTGGGTCACACAAATCACATCTGACAGCCTGATGGTATAAAGTTGGGGAATTCTGAAATCCCTGGGGCAAACGTGTCCACTGATATTGTTCATAGTCAACTGTAAAAGCTAACCATGTCTGGCTGTCAGAGTGCAAGGGTACAGAAAAGAATCCATTAGACATATCAATTACAGAAAAAACCTTACAATCTAATGGTAAGCCATTACAAATTGTAGATGGATCTGCCACTAAGGGGGTGATTTTATCAATATGTTTATTGGCTACTCTGTAGTCTATGGTGAGTCTCCATGTCCCATTAGATTTCTTGATGGGCCATATGGGTGAGTTACAGGGACTGTTTGTTTTAACTAGCACTCCTTGCTTCACCAATTTTTCCACAATAGGTTTTATCCCCTGTATAGCTTCCTTACTGATAGGATATTGTTTGGTAACAGGAGGTGGCGTTCCTGTCAATTTGACTGGTTCTACACCTGTCAAAAACCCACAATCATCTTTGTCTTTAGCCCAAATTGGATGATTCTGTAAGAAAGCATACTCAGGAGTTATTACATTATTGGTAGAAACTTGTGCTGATGAAATTTATATGTTAGCAGATTCTGAGGACATGTCTAAAGTCAGATGTACTTGTCTGAGTAGATCCATGCCTAGAACTGCACCTGTATTTAATGGAGCACATAGCAATTTTGTAGTCAGAGTCTTTGGGCCTAATTGTACATCTATGGATGGGGTTTCATACAAAACAGAATCTTCACCTATTACACCTGTTAAACAAAGTTTAGTTTTCTTGTATGGGATGTTTAAACCTTCAGCCAATTTGATAGGAATTACTGTAATTTCTGCACCTGTATCAAGCAAAAAGTCAATCTCTTTCTCTTGTATGCTACCTTTCACAAAAATTCTTTTGTCATTGTGATGGATTACAGGGTAAAGGTAGCTACTCACAGCCCCAACAATTAGTTTTTTTCCTGTTCTTTTTGTGCTTTTAGAAGAACCTGAGCGAGCTGTCCTAAAGTTTCTGTGGTCATTGTAGGAATTTCTTCAGGATTGTAGACGGGCTGAGAAGGAGCAGAATTATGCATAACATTTCTTCTACTATCTTTCAACTTCTTTCTACACTCTTTCTCCCAGTGACCTGATCTTTCACAGTAATTGCATTTGCCTTCTCTTTTAGGCCATCTATGGTCATGTTTCCTTGTGCTAAATGTAGCTGCTGCTGCTACTCTCACTTTTGTCTTAACATCCGCATCTCTTTCCCATGTAGCTAAACTGTCTAGATTACTTCTGAGAGTTTTGTTAGACCAAGTGAGATCTAGGAATGGCAAGGCTTTTCTGTACTCCACTACAAGGCCATCTGACCAGATGCGTACTAATGGTCCCTTATCATCTAGCACACTTTCAGGATCATCAACGATCCCACTGTACGTTACTGCTGACTGACAAAATCTTTCAGTGTATTCACTCACAGTTTCTTCTTTCCTTTGCACGCAGTTAGTGATTCTAGACCAGTCTATTTTGGGTCCCATAATACTTTTTAGAATTTTCAAAACACCTTCCCTCAAATCGCCTTTACTGACATGTTGTAATTCAGAAGTAACAGCAGACTCAAAGGTGTTGAATTCAGATTCAGTTAGAATTTGTGACATTAGCTGTGTGACTTCTGCTAACGACATGTCGTAGAGACGCATTTTGCTGATTAATGCTCTTCTAAATTCAGAAAAATGTGTGCGTGCTGAGGGTAAGCTCTGGGATAGTCTCTCTATATCTTTAGGTCCTAGAACTTTGGTAACAGTTTGTACCTGGACAACAGAGGGGTTGGGAGCAACACTTTGAGTTCCCTCAGTTCCCTGAGATCTCCTCCTAGCGCCACAAACCTTAACAGAATCTACAGGCACATCAGTTACTGACTGGATGGCTACATCTGTTTCAAAGAAAGTTTGTAAATCAGGATAAATGCTATCAGTCTGACTAACTTCTTCCACATCAGTTTTTGCTGCAGCTTTGTTGCGGTTAAATTTCCTAGTCAAAGAGGATACTCTAGCTCTGAGCTCTTTGTTCTGTTCCTCTAGTTCTGAGTTACGCTGAGACTGTTGCGTAGCTAGCGCTAAGGCAAATTCTCTGTGGCAGCAGATAATGCCTTTCAAATTGTTCTTGCGAATACATGCTCCTAGTACCTTTTTACACTCATCTACAGACCATGTTTTGTCTGGATGGCTATCATATTTCTGAGTTAGTTCTTGTCTAACTTTCTCAGTGACTATTAGGTTCATTTGCACACCTAACAGTGATTTGAATTTGCTATCAGACCACAAAGGAGTCGCGAGACCACCTTTTTCAGTTGTGGGGATCAATCTAGCATTCTTTCTAAACATCTTGTGAGTTTCCTTTTTTTTTAACCACACAATCAAAACACTAAAACTTCTCTGATCAACAGAGAGTACCAAAAATTAACACAAACTTCTAGCACTTTACGCTAAACTTCCCTGCCGAGACACAGAGGGTAGCAAAATATTAGCATGTGATGCTAATCTTCCCTGCCTAAACAGAGGATTATTTCCATCTCTAAAATATAATTTTTAGAGGGTAACTTAGTTAACCAAACCCTACAGCTGTCTGTTAACTCTTCACTGACGGCGCAGAGGATAACATTTGTTCTGGTCTTAAAGCTTCTATTGGATAGAGGTATACTCACCAACCATTGGTTGTACAGAAAGATTCAGACTGGAATGAAGTCAGATCTTTGTTGAGATTGCAGTTTCAATCTGGATTCAGGTGAGAAGCTCTATCCGGGTCACGGCGCCAAAAACTGTTGGGAACTCAGAAACGAAGACCAGGAGACTCTTGGGTAATCTTCAGCAGGATTCTTTATTGAGAACGGTCTGCGTGGCGCTGCAGTCATCAAGAAGTCTAACTTGTCCTTAAGACATTGTAGATTTTATACATTCAAGTGGGAGGGATCCCTACCGTAGAGGTGGAGACCATGTAAACAAAGCATGCAAATTGAATCAGGAAAATGTCAGACACTGTAATTTTCCCAGCCTTGATCTCATCAGCATAACAGTGTCATTCAAATGCATAGGTGCTAATTCAATCAGTCTGGCAAGACTGGTGAGGAAGAGCACAAAGACAAAAGGTCATTATCTCAGACTCTTGATTTTCTTGATTTGATCTTCTTGGATATGTCAGCTTTATTACCTACTATTATATTGGAACCTATATTTAACATTTTATAAATTTGTAATCCCACACCTGCATATCCGTTACAACTGCCTTTAACTGTTATTTTGCATTATTGACACACTGTTTTCCTAATGAATGTTGTTCAGTTGCTTTGACGCAATGTATTTCGTTTAAAGCGCTATATAAATAAAGTTGACTTGACTTGTTGATGCAATTTTTTTTGTTAAATTAGCCACTGTATTGAATAAATTCCCTTGGGGTTATGTTTGTTTTCTTCTAAAAGATAAGTCTTCAGATAACGCCATTTTTAAAGCTTTTCTGAAAGATAGGTTACTTTCCCACCAAGCAATACAAAATACCTCTAGTTTTGTTTTCCTCCAGCTGCACTCCATTTTCTGGGCTGCTCTCTTTAGGGTGCGAGTGTGCTCATACCATGGTGTCAGACTGTTTTCCTTAATCTTCCTTGAGCGTAAAGGAGAAAATGTATCTAAAATTCTAGAAAAGAGAGAGTCCATTGTTTCTATTATATCAATTTGTTCTGAGGTTTTGGATATGCTAATAAAGTGGGATAAATCAGGAAGATTACTTACAAAGCAGTCTTTTGTGGTAGAAGTGATGGTTCTGCCATACTTATAAGGAGGAGTATAATTTATTTTTATCTATATGAAGTTTGCACAAGACTAAATAATGATCTGAGATAATATTGCTTAGCTGCATAATTTGAACACCATCAACATCAATACCATGTGACAGTATTTAATCTAGAGTATGATTTCAACAATGAGTAGTTCCTTAATCCAAAAAGCCCAAAGAGTGAGAGGTGAAGCTAGTCAATGGCGTTTGGTAACTTAATGCCGCATTAAGACCACTTGTGGTAATACCCAGACCCACACATGTTGCTTTCTGGAGATGTGCAGGGAATCCAAATGGTACTCATATAATGAACACAGTGAAGTAAAACAACAAGAGTAATATGGTCCAACATTGATGTAAATAAATTGATATAGAAAAAAATTTATATATATTGCTCGTAGGTGACCAGGCTCATATCTGGTAACCACTATGCACTAGTGCCCTCAAGCGGCTCTTAGTGGTATTAGACTTGAACAAGATACCTCTTATTAGGCAATAGCCAGTGAAAAATACAATGAAAAAAAAAGGTAACACTTAGACCATTACACAATGCTGATCGCCAGTGCATCTTTTTCATTATCAACGTGGATATTAAAATCACCAACAATTAAAACTATTTGCAGCCAGCACTAACTTTAAGTCTGTATGGTGCCCTGGTGGCCTGTATACAGTAGCCAGTACAAATATCACAGTGGATATATCACCAACATTATCTCTGGATAATGTTATATGAAGCACATTACCATTACAGTAATACTTGTAGCCCGCTCTCAGAGAAATACTGAAAATATTGTTATAAACTGAAGCAACCCCTCCCCCTTTACCTTTTATAAGTAATCTTGGGGGGTAGACTCATTTAAAATAACGTAATCATCAGGTTTTAGCCAGGTTTCTGTCAAACAGAGCACATCTTAGTTATAATCAGTGATCATATTTGTAAAAAAGTGCTTTCGTTGAAAGGGACCTAATATTCAATAAGCCAAGCTTTATCATTTGTTTATCCATATTGGTCTCTATGTAATGATAATTAACTGATTTCTGTGACATGAGGTGGTTAGCAAATGGTTGGTTTAGCCAGTCAGTCTGCTTCCTGACCTGGGCCATGATATGTGCCATATTTCTAGAGAGAAGAGCGGCACCACCCCAGGAGGGATGAAGACAATCTTTTTTCAACAGGTCAGGTCTGCACAAAAACTCATCCAATTGTCTAAAAAAACTGTTATTCTGTGGACACCTCTTAGACATCCAGCCACAGAGTGATGACAATCTGCTGTGTATCCCATCACCATGTTAAGCAGAGAAGGGGCCAGAGCATATTACAGTGTCTTACATCATGCTTGCAAGTTCACACACCTCTTTAATGTTATTTTTAGTGATCTCCAACTGGCTAAGTTGAACATCATTAGCGCTGACACGAATAACAATCTTACTGTATTTACGTTTAGCATTAAGCAGCACTTTTAAATTTGCCAAGATGTTAGGTGCTCTGGATCTTGGTAAACATTGGACTATGGTGACTGCTGTCTCTATTTTCAAGTTCCGTACAATAGAAATGCAATTAACAAGAGCACTTTGATATGGTTTCTCAGTGAGTGTGTCACTGAGTGGGAAGAACCTGTTTAATGTTTTGATCAGAACGGAAGAGCAGTGTTTTGACCCATGACTATGTCACTCACAGTCATCCTTTCGCCCTGCTGCAGAGGCTCTGTAACTGGAACCAAACAATGTAAAGGACTCCCTGAGCTAGTCACATCCAAAGCCATATCTACAGCCCTCACATTCTTACAGTTTTAAATTAATGTTTGGATGCATGTCTCTAATTTTGAAATCTTCTCTGTCAGCCTCGCTATTTCCCTGCATTTATCACATGAACCCCTCGTCGACGGCAGTGAAAGATAAACTGTACACGTGGCAAATGATACAAACAACAATAGCAGAAGAAGCCATTACTCACCATGATTGATGAATGATTCTTACCACAGGTGTTTGATGAACTTGTGAAAAAATGGAGATAGAGAGAGAAAATAAACTGAGTGTAAAATAACAACAACAACAACAACAAAAAACATTTCATTCAATGATGAACTAATGGCTTAAATGAAAATGTAGTGTTTAATTTTGTAATTTTGCATTATTGACGCACTGTTTTCCAATTAATACTGTAAAGTGCTTTGACACAATCTGTGTTGTTAAAAGCGCTATATAAATAAAGGTGACATTATGGGGTGGTTGTTCTGCGTACTTAATAAACAAACTCCAGCTGTTCCATAATGCAGCAGATAGAGTTCTTACTAGAACCAGGAAGTATGACCATATTCAGTGTTGGGCAAGTTACTCTGAAAATGTCATCAAATTACTGATTACTCATTTTAAAAGTAATCACGTTACTGTTCTGATTAATTTATATCAGAAGTAATTAGTTACATTACTGGTAATATTACTATTTTTCTCTATGAAATGTATGCAATCCCAGCATACATGCTCCTGATAAATATTTGTTATTAAAGCATCAACATTCACAGAACACTGTTATTTTTAACTAAAGCAAGCAGCATGGTTTGGCAGAATGCAAGCAAAGAGTGCTGCATTTATAATTTTTAAAAGACATCTCAGTTAATCTCAATCTCATAAATCTCTGTTATAACACAATACATATGTGCATAATTAATATTTCATAATGTCTACAACTCATGTAATATAATGAGAGGAAACGTGAGCATGCAAATTTCAGCACTGCATTGCTCAATGCTGCAAACACGTTATAGCCTAAATAGAAACTCTACATACACTTGCACCTGCTAATTGTTTATATTATATTTTATATTTTAATCTCTAGATTATAAAACACTGCATTCTGTCAGCAATGTAACATGGCAGTAACATATAGAGACCTCGGCTTTTAACTATACTCTAATTACTGTTTTTAAAATTATAACGTCTTAGATTACCCCGTTACTAAAAAAAGTATTAAAATTACAGTAATGCGTTACTGCCCAACACTGACCATATTAGCCCAGTTTTCTCGACTCTGCTCTGGCTCCCTATTAATTACTGTATACACTATAAAATCTGGCTAATTTCTTATAAAGACCTAAATGGTTTAGGCTCCTCGGTACATGAGTGAGCTCTTATCACACTACAGTGCTTCAAGTCCACTGCATTCTCTAAACTCTGGTCATTTGATAATACTTAGAATATTAAAATCAACTGCTGGCAGCAGATCCTTTTCTTATTTAGCACCCAAACTTAGGAACAATCTACTTAAAATTGTTTGGGAGGCAGACACCCTTTGTCGGTTTAAATATAGATTAAAGACCCATCTCTCTAACTTGGCTTACACATAACACTCAAACATTTATATTATTCAAATCCATTAAAGGATTGTTAGGCTGCATTAATTAGGTCAACCGGAACTGAGAACACTTCCCATAACACCTGATGTACTTGTTACATCATAAGAAGAATGGCATCTACTCTAATATTAGTCTGTTTCTCACCTGTTTTACGACGTTTTTCCCAACGATCCAAGTTGGCCACCTGTATAATTGAAAAAAAATGGAGAGGTTCAGAAGGAGTTTCTTCCCTCACACTATCAGACTAATAAACATGGACATTAAACACACTGCACTTTAGATACTCTTGTAGTGTAGGGTTACTGTTACGAATCAGCTCAAAAAGGAAATATGAATAATCGATCATAACTAGTGTAATGATGAGCCAGAGACGTTCGGATCCAAATGCAGTGCTTTATTAAAGAATGGTTAAACAGGCAGAAATCAGGAATGGCGTCAGGTGTGTCAGGGATAACCAGAGTCGAAACCAGAAACAAGCAGAGATCGGGGCAGGCAGCAGAGAATCAGAGTCGGAGTAATCAGTCCAAAGATCAAACACGGGGATGACAAACACAGGGAGAAACGCTCGGAAATGTTAGACAGGCTAAACAAGACTTCGCAGTGAGTGAGAGTGATTGTGCTGCTTTTATGTGTGTGTAAATGAGGTGCAGGTGTGGCAAGGAAATTGGCTGATGAATGAGGTGCAGGTGTGGCAAGGTGATTGTGATGCAGTGACTCATGGGCAATGTAGTTCGGGTGTGGTGCAACAGTATGAAAGGTGCTAGTGTCCAAGTGACATCTGGTGGTTGATGGGTGGAATGGTCCTGAGCGGAGTGCCCTCTATTGAAGTTCATGGGCACTCCATCTAATGATCGTGACATAGCTGCTCAGGTGGGACTGAAACAGAGAACATAAACAGGTTAATAGCGGCCTCCGTGGCTGTGATGAGATGGTAGCTGGCCTCCGTGGCTGTGACAGGGCGGGCGGTGAGTTCATGGATGGCCTCCGTGGCCGTGACAGGACAGACAGTGACTTGGTGGATGGCCTTCATGGCCATGACAGGATAGGATGAGAGTTTTGGAAGTTCGGCTGAGACGTGGCGAGGCTCTGGTAGACCCGTGGTGACTCGACTTGGCTCATGAAGATCATTGGTGACTCGACTTGGCTCATGAAGATCATTGGTGACTCGACTTGGCTCATGAAGATCATTGGTGACTCGACTTGGCTCATGAAGATCATTGGTGACTCGACTTGGATCATGAAGATCATTGGTGACTCGACTTGGCTCATGAAGATCATTGGTGACTCTACTTGGCTCATGAAGATCATTGGTGACTCGACTTGGCTCATGAAGATCATTGGTGACTCGACTTGGCTCATGAAGATCATTGGTGACTCGACTTGGCTCATGAAGATCATTGGTGACTCGACTTGGCTCATGAAGATCATTGGTGACTTGACTTGGCTCATGGAGATCATTGGTGACATGACTTGGCTCATGAAGATCAATGGTGACTTGACTTGGCTCATGAAGATCATTGGTGACTTGACTTGGTTCCTGAAGATCAACTGTGCTTTGATTTGGTTCATGAAGATCGTTGGTGACTTGACTTGGCTCATGAAGATCAACTGTGGTTTTACTTGACTCATGGATATTAATGGTGACTTGACCAGACTCTGGACGGTCAGCGGAGACTTGACCTGACTCTGGATGGTCAACGGTGACCTGACTAGACTCATGAAGTTTAACTGTTGTTTCACTTGACTCTTGGATGTTAGTAGTGACTTGACCTGACTCTGGATGGTCAACGGTGACCTGACTAGACTCCGGGAAATCAACAGGGACCTGATCAACGGTGACCTGACTAGACTCATGAAGTTTAACTGTGGCTTTACTTGACTCAAGGTGGTTAATGGTGACTTGACCTGACTCTGGACGGTCAGCGGAGACTTGACCTGACTCTGGATGGTCAACGGGGACCTGACTTGACTCTGGAAAGTCGACGGGGACCTGACTTGACTCTGGAAAGTCAACGGGGACCAGACTTGACTCTGGAAGATCAACCGTGGCCATCTTGCGCAGCGGCGCTGGGCTGGTGGCCATGTTGTGCAGAAGCTCAGGTACAGGGACCACCAAACGGAGAGGAACTGGATACCTTGGAAAAGTGACCTCCTCAACTGTAAAGGGAGAGCCACAAAACTGCAACAATGCAAGTCAATAAACTTTCCCAGGGTCAAGCTAGGGTCTTCTTCTGCTAAACGTAAGCTTATCTTAGCGTCAAGACCACTCCAGAAAGTGCAAAAAGGTGCATATGATACTTAATGTATCAATTAATAAGACTAAGTTTGATACTTGCAAGTCTTGCCTGTTTGATAAAGAGTCCTGATGCACTTTGGGGCTCCAGTTGGTCTCTGCTGACGTGAATTGATGAGACCAGTTTGAATCAGAGGATCTTGATGAATGAATAGTCAGGGCTGAAGCCTGGCACAAGCTTAGTGTGGTTTTGAGAGCACTTAGCTCAGCATCTTCTCCTGGAATTCCTGAATCTAAAAAAAAAACTGCCCTGATCTGGTGATCAGTGATCTATATAGGGGGATGATGTCACACCCTCAGGATTTGAATGAGCCAATGAGGAACAGTACCTTTTGGAGGGAAGTTTTACAACTCTTTGTCTCTAGTCTGGTCTCCTCTGGTCCGTCTTTCTACTAGGTAGGTTATTCTAGAGTAGTACTATCATATCCTTAGTCTCCAAACTTGACGATTTATGACCCTGATTTATGGCCTGATTTATGTGCGTCCAGTCAGCGTTGACCGACAGGTAGTCATATGTCAAAAGTGTACATGGTCAGATTTGGATTGATTTATAGCTATATGGCCTGTCTGTCACAGTGGTTGCCATGTCACTGGGTTCTGTCCCCCTTGATTGACATGACAGTGGTGTGTGTAAATCAAAAGATCAAACAAATCTCAGATTTGACTTGTGTTGCATTTATTACTGGATATATGATGGTTGTATCTGTAACCAGAGCTGTGGGGGTTTCTGTGGAGTTCCTTCCTGACCTGTTACCCACTTCCAGTCAGGAGGTGTTTGGGTTCTTCCTGGAAAAGTAAGAAAGTAAGCAAAATTGAGTGTATTGACACCTTGACAGGATCAATGTTTGTTTGATCTATATGGTATATGTTGATACCTATACACCAACAGTGTGGCTATGACTGGTCTATATCCACCTCTGAAAAGGAGGTTGTCTGGGCCTCTGGCTTTCATGTTTGTGTTTTAGGTCAACGCCTTTGGTGGATTGGTGTCTAGACCCCAGAGCCCAAAGCTTCTCCCCTGTCTGTTTTCCTCCTGTGATGTAGTATGTGTCCGGTATACTGTTTTAACATGCTTGTTAACGGTAATGTGGTTTGTTTGGGGGTGGGAGGATATCCAGACACGTTTCCATCTCAAACCTCTAAACGGTTCAGTTCTGCTTGATCTATAGGCTCAATATTGATAGCTAAGCCATCACTGTTTTGATTGTGGTTGATTTTATTGTCAATACTGGAATGCTCTGGAAATACGTATGTACAACATATTTTCCATGTCAATAAAGCACCTAAAAATTTAAAACTGAAACATAGAATTAAGAGTTCACCAAGAACAATACCCATCACACTTTCTATATGCTTTTGTAAAGGTTTTATGTTTGGGGCATGTTTTTTCTACCTCATCTGTATGTGTGTATGCTAACACTTCTGTAGGATCAGTACAACCTGATCTGTAGGTTGAACAGATAAACTTATGAGGAGTCTTAAGTTAAAAATGATTCAACATCCTTGCTCACCGTCCCTATCCACCAAAATCCACCTCACTGAACAATTTACTTCTGACTGTGAAGGAGGTTGTGGGGTCTAACTGACAGTGGGTCTAACTACAGATCAGAGTGGATGCGAGTATCATCTATGTGCTTGTGTTAAATTCTTTACAACATCCACCTCATATTACTGTATATGCACAGAATCATTCTTTAGTTCAGTTCATAAAGCACAATAAAACAATAATGGTTGACCATGATGCTGAACAATATTGCTTAAAGTAAATCAAAGTACATGACAAGACAAAACCACAAGCAGGTTTTTACTTTTTGTTGTTTTTAAGAAATGTTTTCATTTAATAATCTATCCTGTAGATTGTATGTGTACTGTAAAATAACAAATATACATTTTGCTTAAAGTCAGTAAAATAATTACACCTACAATTTTAAACATGTTTAAACACATTGTGTGTCACTAAAGCAAGGCACACTGTCTATAGTCTTAATTTTTTTTTAAATAACCTGATGACCAGCATTGTTTCTTCATATAATTTATGCACCCAAGTGCTTTTCTCACACGAGTAGAAAATTCTTTCTCTTTGGATGTTTTTGGCAGAAACATAATTGCTACATCTGAAAACTTTTTTAAATGTATGACTGAACTTTTCTCATTCGACAGAAATACTATTTTCAAATTATTTACCTGGCCTATAACACTTGGTGTAAATGTTCTTACCTAGAACAGAAAACATACACTTTGACTATTTGACTATTTTGTAGGCATCATGTAATGTTAAATGGTTTACTAAAAAAAAAAATTAAGCACCAGCAGCTGTGATTTTCAAAATGAAAGAAATGTACAAGCTAAGGATGTTTCAACTATTATCATCATTTCCTTTTGACCCTGATAAACTGGTAATGAATTTTCTATGCAAGTGACACGAAATAAAGTTCTCATACTATTTGTTTAAATAGCTGTGCTAAAACATTTATGACTATTTTTGCATGCCAACAGATTATGTCAAGGGCACCGGCGGCGCCAGGGGGGGTCTTGGGGGGTCTCAAGACCCTGCAGAAAAAAGCTTTGACCCCCCATTTGACCCCCCATCCTCTTCCTGATTAAAAAAAAATATATATATCCGGGATAAAGATTAAAAAATGTTTCTCTTCAAACTATGCAGAACAATAATAAATAATAATTATTTGGACATTTATTCATACTCTGAACCGAGAACCGTTTCTGTCAGACGCATCCAATTCGAGAACCGAGGAGCTGATGATACTGCGCCTGCGTGATTCAGTGTGAAGCAGACTGACACACAGCACGTCTGAACCGAACTGATTCTTTTGATGATTGATTCTGAACTGATTCTGTGCTAACGTTATTAGTGCGGGTAAACTGAAGGCTTGAATGAAGGGCAGTCGTCGCCAATGACATTACATCGATCGCAAAAGAACCAGTGAACCATTTTTTTCAACTGGTTTATTTGATCGAATTGTCCGAAAGAATCGGTTCACTTGAGCACCTGCTCTTTTGCCCCTTAAGTGCCCTTTTTTCAAAGCAAAGTTTCCTCGAACTTTTTTTGTAATAACATACCCTTTTGTGAATGCCTGCCCACGCCCAATCATAATATTAGTACAATTTATTAATAATAATTTAGCCGTAAATAAAATGACCAACATGATGACCTTTCACCTGACGACGACGACCTCATCCGCATTTTTTAATTGTTAGAGGATATTTTCAACACTGTGGCAGCTGGTAAGTGGTGTTTCATTCTCAGCGAAGTGATTTTGATGTTTATTTACTTATTATTATTTTACAAGAACGATGTGATGTGAGAACATGCAGATATGTGGTTTATATTGCTGTGTGTAGCCTGTAGTGTAGAAGTAACACTAGCGTGCTGTTAGAGGGAGAAAAGTTTCACAGGCATCGAGGGGTCTGGTCTTTTTTATGTTATTTGACTAAACTTTTATTATATTACAGTACTTATTTATTTTTTAACACGTTGGGTGCCTTAAAAATAATCATCACAACACTGGTAAGGCTTATTCAGGTTTTCTAATTCTCTAAATTATCATTATAAAAATAAAAACAATTCAGAAACGAATTAAAATATAATTATATTTTAAATGTGACGCAAATATTTTTTTTTCTACAATAGCAACAGTGTTTACAACAGCAAGACCACTTTAGCCTGTAAACTCAATAATATCTCTCTGGAAATAAATGTAAAAATATCAATGTCAATAAAAAATGCATAATATACCTGACATCAAAGTGCAGTGTGAAGAATATGAATAACAAATGTAGCCTGTCATTTGTTTACATTGCAAAGGTGTTCAATTTTAGACAACTACAACAGTAATAATAATATTAATCACTATATTCCAGTGTATCGGTTTTTTTATGTCTTGTATCAATATTTAAGGTGGACTTCTTGATTAGGTGCAAGAGTAGTAGTGATGGTTAAAATAATAGATTAATGCTGAACTAGTAAATTTAGCCTTTTTCCTAGATGGACAGAGAGTGGAAAGTAATAGATCAAATGAGGAGATGGAGAAAGAAGAAGAAAAAGAGGGAAATGTAGAGGCACAAGTGACAGAAAGAGAGCAGGGAACAGCAAGCCAGGAGACAGAGGCTGGTGAGAAAGAGGAAAATGTAGAGGCACAAGTGTTTTCTGTAGTTTTTACTATAATTGCTGTTCTTAATTATTCTGTAGAACAGAGAACAAAAAGCCATCAGGTTGGGACAATTTAAGACATTTCAGTTTCTAATCCCAGAGCTATTATTATTTTAAACTTAAAATTGTCTTCTCTATTGTTTCTTTTTTAAAACTGCATCAAAGCATTTGCTGCTGTATCAATACATAATCATCCATATCTATACGCGAATCAGCAAGGAATGCATCACAATATATTGCTGTATTGATATTTTGAACAGCGCCATTTAAAGCCTTGTTCCATGTGCCCCTTTTATACTTTGAGCACCTGCCCCTCCAAAGGTCTCTGCACGGCCCTGCTCAGAGGGACTGTCAGCCATGTTAAAAAAGTTAACCGCTTAAGTCATTTGTGGATTAATGCTTATTGGAGACGCGAACCATTTCAAACAATTCAGTTCGATTTGGTGAACTGGTTCAAGAAGATCCGGTTACATCGAATGATTCGTTCGTGAACCGGATATCACTACACTTCAGTGTTTTGAAATCTCACACAACAGACACGGAAGAGAAGACAATGCTGAATAAAATAATAGTTTTTGCTATTTTTGGACCAAAATGTATTTTCGATGCAGTAATATACAGTTATTAGCCGTGCCGTGTATTTTTTGTTGGTTTTCATGAGACCCCCCTTGAAATGACCAGGACCCCCCATTGCCCCCCCCAATCAAAATTGTCTGGAGCCGCCACTGGTCAAGGGTGTTTCACATCTAAGAATCACAATGTTTTGTAAATGACATTTTTCTTACACCTCAAGATTTAGCCATATCAAGATTTTGGACGGCCGTTCACAATTTATTTGTTGGACTGTACGTTTTTAGGTGATCTTTGTGTGGTGTCATCATAATAGGAATAAATGAAAATTAAGAAATTAAGTTAAAGTTTTTCTCTTCGAGATATTTCTTTTAGTGCAACTTTGTGTCTGTCCAAAAAGTGTGATCACATGAAGCATCAACACAATAAATTAAGTCTAGCTGTTTTACACTTAAAACTATTATAACCTAAACAAATGAAACGGTTCCACTGAAAGCTGCACACTCGTTTAAGTTTGAGCATTTTAGAGTTTCCACACTCTTGTTGAGATACATTTTATCCATAACCTTTCGTGTATTCAAGTGACCAAATCACTAAGAAAGAGAGTATAGCAAGAAAACTAATGTTTACAATGCATATAGAATTCAGAATACAACTGTTAAAGTATTTTTTTTAAATGTTGATTTGTAAATGACATTTTTATTACTCCATTAGATTTAGTCATCGTGTTCAGATAGCAGATGACACAATTCACATTTTGTTTGTTTGGCCGTTTTTGTTTTAAGACTCCTGTAAGTTCATGCTAATTCTTGCATGGGAAAGAGAGCAGGGTGAGCACATTCTATTCATTTAAGAAAAATTATTAAACATTTGCCCGAACTTTTTTATTATTTTGACAAAACACAACACAACAATATTAAAGAATGTTATCAGTTCCTATGGCCATCTTCTTTGATTCAAATAAAGCAACATCTCTGGTGTACGTAAGCATCTACAATGTGTTTATGTGCTAAACATCTTTGTTTCTCCACTTCTGCCAGATTTGTTAGATGGGCTACTGTTGTAATACAAACACATTTGAGAACTACAATGTTCTCACTTTTGTAATGGTTATAGAAAAATTCAAACATAACTTTTGCATATGGATTATCTGTGAGCAAAACTGACTAAAAAAAAATCACTGAATTATGAAATGCAAAAGTGTGTACAGCATTTGGCAAAACAGGATTTTAGCTGTAATGAGCACATAAGACAAAAATTGTCAATGTGTGACTTGTAAACATGTATAATTTTATTTTATTTATTTATTTATTTATTTTTACCAGAGATAGTTGACTGATCTGTTTACATGTTGTTTTGCAGTTTTCTGATGAAGAGTTTTCTCTGACTGTGGTCAAACATACAGTGCCTGTTCATAGGAATTTTTACAGCATAACTACAGCATTAAAATATTGCCCCTACATCTAGAGCTCTTGTTCATATAGCTGATGACGATGTTAACATTTTTATTTGTCATACTCGTTTGTTTCAACATTTCCGCTTGACATTTAAAGAGTAGGCCTATGTGTACTCCCCTTCGGTCATAAGCATTTAGCATCTACCGTGTGCTAAGATTTTTCTGCTTTGTCCATTTCAGACATGGGGACTTGTGACTTGGTGACTTGGACTCGAGTCGACTCGAGTCGCTATTTTTAAGACTTGTGACTTGACTTGACAAAAAATAAAATACTTGAGACTTGACTCGGACTTGGAAGTTAAAGACTCGGGACTTGACTTGACTTGAGACAGGATGACTTGAATGACTTGAGTGTTAATCACATTATGTTTTCAGTTTGAATATAAAATATATAAATTATTTTTAAAAAATAAAATTGATTACTCAGCTGGAGCGCAGGCTGAGAATCGCGTTGTCATGTCATGACATCATCAGTCATGCCCTCTCTACCTTACGCAGACCACGCCCACTTAGATCAGATATCACATCACATCAACATCTCAGCTTGAGGGGTACTGAGGGTCATCGCTTTTGTCGTCAATAATTCGCGCCTAAAAACGCGTGGAAATCGCTAGTCGCGCTGCTTTCTCATTGTTTCCAAAGCGCTCGGGCAGTTGCGCCCCTGAGGCGTCGAGCGTGTCGCACCGCGTTGCTTCCATTATGAGCGCGCATACCGGTGGCGCATACATGGTGGGATAGGCCACATCGTGCTCGGCTTGCAGACAAGACTCTCGAATCTTATATTTTGCAAGTGCAATACCTTGTAATAGAGGTAATGACTTACGGATGTACTCTGAGAGGGAGATTGTGTGTGTGTGTGTGTGTGTGTGTGAGAGAGAGAGAGAGAGAGTGAGAGAGAAACACACTCGTGCTTCACCTGATGAAGGAAACCCAAACTGAGTCTGACTCCAATCACAACCCCAACATTCAGAAACTAATTGACAAAAATCTGAAGTATAATTATGATGAAAAATGAAAAAAATGAATTTGAGCTCCAAACCAAACTCCAGTGTTATTCGGCCCTAAACAGAACCACAAAACTGGCAAATTACTTATCACTAAAGCCATTAAAAGAAAGACAAATCCTTTCAAAATATCGACTCAGTGATCATGATTTGGAAATAGAGATTGGTAGACATAAAAGATCCTGGCTACCGAGAGAAGAGAGGCAAACACTGTGAGCTGAATCAAACAGAGGATGAGAAACACTTCCTTCTTGTCTGTCCCAAATACAGCACTACAAGAGAAAACATTCTTCCCACAGTTTGAAGCTTTGAATCGTTCATTCTTGTCTCTAAATGACTCAGAGAAACTACTCTATATACTTGGAGAGAATGAGCCGGCAGTCACAATAGCTACTAAATATTTATACACCATACGAAAGGGATCATTTATTGTATTCAACTGTTTTATTTTATATTCTTAATTCTATATAATTACTATTATTAATATTAGAAATATTATCTGCTGCTGCTATTTTTGTTGTATTTTATTGTAATCATATTTTATTCTGTATCTAAATGCTAAATTTGGCAATACTGTAACTCAAATGTCATGCCAATAAAGCAACTTGAACTTGAACTAGAGAGAGAGAGAGAGGAGAAATGTAAGAAAGTTTAATGTTGTATGTAAACTGTGTTTGAGGGGAAGTTGTGGCCTAATGGTTAGAGAGTCGGACTTGCAATCGAAGGGTTGTGAGTTCGAGTCTCGGGCCGGCAGGAATTGTGGGTGGGGGGAGTGCATGTACAGTTCTCTCTCCACCTTCAATACCATGACTTAGGTGCCCTTGAGCAAGGCATCGCACCCCCAACTGCTCCCCGGGCGCCGCAGCATAAATGGCTGCCCACTGCTCCGGGTGTGTGTTCACAGTGTGTGTGTGTGTTCACTGCTCTGTGTGTGTGCACTTCGGATGGGTTAAATGCAGAGCACGAATTCTGAGTATGGCCGAATGTCATGTCATGTCACGTCGTTAGAGAGAGAGAGAGAGAGAGAGAGAGAGAGAGAGAGAGAGAGAGAGAGGTGTTCAGAGAGAAGTCTGTTGGATGTTTAGCTGTTATTTGTTTTATGGACTCAATGTTGAAAATGTAAAACATTTCTGATTCCATGATGTATTTTACTGAACATGAGTATTTACAATGCAAATCCAAATTATTTTAATTTACTGTTACTTATATCTTGTCTTTAACTTTATTAAGATCAGATTCTGCAGGTAAAATTACAATAATAAGGTGACTTGACTTGGACTTGACTTGACTTACTACAGGACTTGACTTGACTTGACTTGACATAACTTGTGACTTGACTTGACTTGACTTGCCCAAGAAAAAAATACTTGAGACTTACTTGAGACTTGAAGGTTAAGACTTGAGACTTACTTGAGACTTGCACATGTGTGACTTGGTCCCATCTCTGGTCCATTTTTGGTGGATTTGCTAGAGGGACTATGTCACCTTGTTGTAATGTGATTACGTTTAAGATCCATAAGATTGCACTAAACGCCCTTGAATAGGTTATAGACATACTCTTTTATACAGGAAATGTGTATCAGAATAACAAATACCTAATAGTGAAATCTTCTCTTCTAAACTATTGTGAAAACTATATCGATATAAACTATTCTCAGAGTTTGGTCAAACAGGCAAAACATGAACAAAATAGAGTACAAGATGATTAAATGATTGTCAAGAGAGTGTTTAAACTGAGATTGTGATGCACTTTAGAGCTTTTTCTGGTCTACCTGTGTCACAAAGACACATAATAGTGTGACGATCCATAGGAGGAAACAGACAGAAAAAACAAAAGAGAAACAAAAAGCACAAAAACATAAGTCCATGAAGGACATCACATGACGCCCCCCAGGGCGGATCAGAAGGCCACCACATCCTTGTGGTCGATGCAGAAAGCCTCCAGGGCGGAGCAGAAGACCACCACAACCGTGTGGTCGGGACGGATACCCCCCAGGGCGGAACAGAAGACCACCACGTCCTTGTGGTCGAGGCCGGAGTCCCCCAGGGCGGAGCAGAAGACCACCACAACCGTGTGGTCGGAACGGGTGCCCCCCAGGGCGGATCAGAAGACCACCACATCCTTGTGGTCAATGCAGAAAGCCTCCAGGGCGGAGCAGAAGACCACCACATCCTTGTGGTCGAGGCCAAAGCCCCCCAGGGCGGAGCAGAAGACCACCACGTCCGTGTGGTCGGAACGGGTGCCCCCCAGGGCGGATCAGAAGACCACCACATCCTTGTGGTCGATGCAGAAAGCCTCCAGGGCGGAGCAGAAGACCACCACATCCTTCTGGTCGAACCAGACGCCCCCTAGGGCGGAGCAGACGACCACCACATCCTTGTGGTCGAGGCAAAAAAGCCCCCAGGGCGGAGCAGAAGACCACCACATCTGTGTGGCCGGACCAACGGGAGGACAAAACTCTGGTAATCCCATGACTCTGGAGGGTCCATGAACACCTGACTCGACTCTGGAGGGTCAGCCGGAACCTGACTCAACTCTGGAAAGTCAACGGGCACCTGACTCCACTCAGGAAAGCCCACTGTAGCTGCCATCCTGTGCAGTGTCGCTGGGTTGGTGGCCATCTTGTACTGTGGTGCTGGCTCAGCAGACGTGACGTGAACAGTTTTGGGAATCTCTAGAATCTTTGACAGCATGGATAAATAATCCAAAAACGTCTCAGCGGCCATCTTGGGCGTTGGCGCTGAACTGGCGGCCATCTTGCACCGTGGCGCTGGACTGGTGACCACCTTGTGCTGTGGCGCTGTGCTGGGGTCCATCTTGCCTCGTGGAGCTGGGTTGGCGGCCATCTTGTGCTGTGGCGCTGGGCTGGCGGCCATCCTGCCTCGTGGCGCTGAGCTGGCAGCCATCTTGTGCTGTGGTGTGGAACACGACCAGGCAGGTACCCTCAAAAGCATTCCTCATCCGCTCAGTGACTGGGGAGGAAATATGATTAGACATACCGCTGGATCTTTTGGGATGGAGTCCTTCTGTGACGATCGTGCACCAGAGAGACACAGGGAGAGGTAGAGATCCAATTGCAGGTAAGATTTATTAATCAAATAAGGGTATCCAAATAAACAGTCCAGGAAAACAAACAAAACAAAAGAGGGTACAGGAAGGAAAGGAACGGGAACTCGGGAAACGAGAAGGCAAGGGAAAATCTCGGGAGACGAGAACGCTGGTAACACGAAGGGTAAGGACTCCATACAAACAACAGGGAAAGACAGGTATTTATAAGGAGTCTAATGACAAATAGATTGCCTGCACCTGGTGCAATTAACTGGAGTGCAATTACTTTGAAGACAGGACCAGACTAGAGGAATTCTAGTGCCTATGGTGAAGTGCCTAAGGGGAAGTGAGCCCACTAGTGAACACCCAGGGAAACAGAGACTAGACAGCGTGACAAATAGCCACTACCTCAACTTGAAAATGAGTCTTACCATCTTCTGTTATGACTGTTTACTTAATACAAACCCATCTATTACACTAAAGTTAGACATTAAAAGTCAAGGATGCCACAGGAACCATTTCCTTTCTCTGTTTCTCTAAACACCACACTGGTAAATAAACCAGAGATGACATGTAGATAGAATTCATTGAAAGGGGCATGTTTTAGTCCATTTTAGATGGTCTGCACCAACACATGTTTTAGATGTTTTAGGTATTCATCAGACTAAAAGGTTTGTTTCGGGAAACACTGTACTGGAACTGCGTGTTGTCATGACTGTCTTTATAATTGATCTACTTTTACTTTTAAAACAAAACAGTGTGAAATCACGGTCTTTGACAGCATGGGCCCCTGAAATGTCATAGTATATCTTTATTGTTTTCACAAAATATCTAAACATTTATCTATCTTAAAATATTAGTTATTACGTGTTTACAAAGTTGTCATGTCCGACATTTAAATTTTTAAGAACATCTGATATAGTTTATCGTTTTTTAAATTTTATAACATATATTTCACCGAACCTTGAGGCCTGAAAAACGGGTTTAGCATCAGTCCACATTTCAACTGTTAGCCAGAAAATGCAAGTGAGCCGAGATTTCATTATTGAGATAATCTACATAATGTGAAACTAGCTCACAGTTACATTAGAGTTTTGGGTTGAGATCACAAACAATACTGAAAACTTTCAAAACTAGCCAGCCTAATTAGTCATCACAAACTATGAAAAGGCTAATTTATTGAAAGTATACATATTACACCTTTCTATAATTTAAAACACATCTACATAATCAATCATACATTAACAACACAACTTGACATTGGCTTAAAAAGCCCGAACTTTGAGCCGAGACTTGATCTCGGGTCACCTTGTGCACAGCTGTAGCATATGTCAGAACGTGGGTCACAAGGCTAGGCTATTGCTCTGACATAACAGCTAATTTTCATCATTTATTTTGTCTATGGATCATATCATTTCTTACAGATTTCTGCTCGTTTGAATCAGATATAAAGTGGCACTGTATTTGAATGCATGAGTGGCAGTGACTTGTCTCAGAATTTTGGGATATAAAGTTGCAATAGTCAAATTCTGACCGGAAAAATGTCAGCTCACAATTCTGACATTTGCTTGCAAATGTGTGTTTATACATTTCAATTCTGAGGGAAAAAAAAAAAAAAAAGAGAATTAAAGACGTTTTTAATACCACCTTTCGTGAAATTTAAGGCCAAACCTATGATGGAAATACAAATTACTATTACATGATGCATGTGTGATATTTAATGCATTTAATGTAAAAATAAAACAAAATATAGCTGCAAGGAGCGATGGCGGGCCCGAGTTGTCAGCAACAAACACCACCCCAGTGGCATCACGAAAACTGTGCCCAGCGGACACATACACAGTAACCCTCTAGCACAGGGGTGTCCAACTCTGTTAATGGCGATCGACTGTCCTGCAAAGTTTAGCTCCCACCCTAATCAAACTCACCTGAAGCAACTAATTAAGGTCTTCAGGATCGCATGAAAATTAAAGGTAGGTTTGAATGATTAGAGTTGGAGCTAAACTTTGCAGGACAGTTGATCATGCATTTCTGTTCAGTTTGAATCTAAGGGATACAGCCAGGGCACTGCTGTCTAATTGGGAGCCCTAAGCATGATTGTATTGTTGTGCCCCCTTCCTGAAATATTATGAAAAAAAAAAAACATCTATAGGGGTGAAAAGTCATGGCCTAGTGTTTAGAGAGTTTGACTCCTAACCCTAGGGTTGTGGGTTCGAGGCTCGGGCTGGCAATACCACGACTGAGGTGCCCTTTAGCAAGGCACTGAACCCCCAAATGCTCCCTGGTTGCCGCAGCATGCTTTGTGTGTGTGTGTGTGTGCGCACTTTGGATGGGTTAAATGCAGAGCATGAATTCTGAGTATGGATCACCATACTTGGCTGTATGTCAAGTCACTTTCACTTTTTTTTCTTTAAATAGAACTTTAATAAAATAAAAAAAGTAAATAAATGAATAAATTGTATTATTTACAAATGACAATTGTACCTCTCGACATTTACCTATGGCTATAACTTTATTATGACTAATTTATTTTATAGTCTCAAGCCTTCAGAAATCATGCAAAAGAAAATTAATTACTACGTTTTGTTTTTATTTATTTATTTTTTTAAGAAATTAGAGCCTGTGTCATCTATAACAAAAAGTTGGCAAAAAATTAAAGATTTAGTTAATATTTGAATTAAATGTTTGGCCAATAGCCTAGAGAAGGATTTGATTGTAAGTGTAGCAGCAGCAATTACCAGGCCTTTTTATTTTTAATAAAATGTTATGTACATGAATTGTTTATTTAGTATTAGCCTTCATTATTTATTTTTAACAGTGTTATTAACCAATCATTAATGCATTTTAAGTTTTTAGTTTTTATAACAACAACAAAAATATTACAGTACATTAATACTTTTTTGTAAATTATTATTTGAAGTGACAAAACCATGGTTAATTTGCAGTTACCATGGATACAATAATGATTTTGAGGCTATTCTTGTTAAAACAATGGCTAATTTTAGTAAGGGAACCTGAAAAGTCAGAATATTAGATGCGTTGGTGGATGTGAAATTATTCCCGACATTAAAACTCGTTATTATCGTCAACAGAAAAAATAAAAAATAAAAAAAGCTATGCGAGTTGTTAAATTTGTTTTTGTTATACATAAACTATATAATGATGAAAAAAGTACAACAATTATTGTTTTCATAATATTTACTATTGAGAATTGTTATTTTGTATTGTAATGAAGAAGTTATAATGACAACAAAAATGGTCATTACTAAAAATGAAACACTAATTTAATTCATAGTTTTTTTTTCTATAGGTTAAGCACCTTTTCAAGAGAGTTTATTCTAAATTGTTGCCAACACTTTTCATGATCTATTTTTAAAAATCATTTTAATGATCTATAAACATTTGTAAAATGATTATATAAAACTATATTACCAGTAAAATTCATTAATTTTTTTTGAAATACATATTATTTTTCTTTGAAATATTTTTATAAACGATTTAAATGCTTTATACACGTTTCTACAACAATTATTTAAAAGTAATCCTATAGCTCCATCTGGTGGTGGCCATGATTGGTATTATACACTGCACGTTTGGTTTCGCTATCTGAACCAAACAGAATGAGGCATGCCTACATGGAGCGTGAGTACAAGACAGACTGGGCATATGCCTACATAATATATATATATATGAATAAAGAGATGTTAACTCTCTCTCTCTCTCTCTCTCTCTCTCTCTCTCTCTCTCTCTCTCTCTCTCTCTCTCTCTCTCTCTCTCTCTCTCTCTCTCTCTCTCTCTCTCTGTCTGTCAGGCGGCCCTCAACCACTCCACCCCCTCCCACTCCCACTCAACACTTCCCCCTCCCTTCCCTCACACAGAGAGAGTGGCCTCAGAGTGAGATCAGATGTCTGACAGTTTTTTCTTTTTCTTTTAATCATACAGTGTTGTAAAGTCGTGAAATTATGCATATTTCCTCAGAATGACGTGTTCTCTTTATGAAAAATGATTGGAGTGCTTGGAAGCTGCAATTTAAAAATACAAGAAAATTAATGTTTCCATTTTTACTGTTATTTAAAAAAAATCACCAAGGCAAAACCGTTCAAGCTACCCTAAATCCATTCGCAATTTAAGTTCCTCAATGTTTTGGCATCATGTTGACAAAGTTTGGTGTTTATAGTGTACTTCTCCTCTGAGGAGTATGCACTTATTCACAGCCATAATTTTCCAAAAATCCACATTTAAACCAAAATAGCCAACTTCCTGTTCATCGTAGCTGATGACTGTCAAATAGAAAGTTGTCCATCGTGATAAGAACAATATATGAGCCAAGTTTGGTGTCTGTAGCTAAAACTACCCCCTCCCCCCCCACACACACACACTTTTGACAAAAGGTGGCGCTATAGAGTGTCTCCTCCATGCCCTTTTATGAGCTTAAGCCAGTGTCAATCTGTCATTAATACTGGTATTCGTTTTGAGTTTCATGTCATTCTGAGCATGTTATCTGCCTCAAAATCATCAGAACAGAATATTCAAGTTTGACTAGTTGCCATGGCAACACCATATTAGATATCAATATCACCACAACAGATTTTCTTCGGCAGTGTTTTGTCATTATTCTGATGAAGTTTGAAACAAATCGAGTAAAAATATGATGCTGCATTCAAAGCGTTTTTAATATGAAACACTTCCTGCTGCCAGTTGGTGGCGCTATAACTTTGACTCCTAATAGTTACATATTTGCAATCGGCATCATACAACGGAAAGGCCAATGAATCTTGATCAAAATCAGGGAATGTATGTGGATGTTATTAGACATTTCCTGTTTCTCATTTTTCGCCCTAATTTCAACGCCTCGCCACGGGCAAACCATTCGAGATATCAAAAATCCCCAATGTCTTGAGATCATGGTCACTGAGTTTCAAGGCAAACGGTTGGAACTTAATATTATATAAAATGCTTTTTTTGATCAATAACATTTTAAGAGTAACGTTATGGAAACTAAAATACACAAATATGTAACAAACCATCATGAATTACAGGGAAATTAATTATTTTCAGAATTCTCTCTAACTCACACACACACAGAGAGAGAGAGAGAGAGAGAGAGAGAGAGAGAGAGAGAGAGAGAGGGAGAAAGAGACACTCTGTGAGTGAGTGAGTGAGTGAGTGAGTGAGTGAGTGAGTGAAGAATAATGCATTGCGCATGTGGATCGTTGTGCAATTAACCCAAATCGTCATAAAATCACGATTTGAGCATGTCCAGTCAGAAACCAGTCAGAATGCACGCCTAAATGTAACGTGAGAACAGAACAGACTGGGCATATGCCTAAATAACACCAGGTTCACACACTCTTTCTGTGATGCATATTTTTTCCGAGCCCATGTTAATGGATCGGAGCGTTCACACTGCACGTGGTAAAATATGTGAACAGAAAAGGTTAGAAATAGAAAGGTGCAAAAAGAATGAATATCTAGCGCATGAGCACAGAGAGATATTGATTTAAATTTTCTAAGACACTTTTTGTTGGTAAAAGTCATATGGGAGTAGGCATCAACTATCATGAATATCATTGTGATTTACACCTGGGGAGACAAAGGCCTTCATAATCATAAATTCATAAATTCATAGGGGTGGTGTTAGCGCAGTGGATAAGACGCATGCCTGTGGTGTGGGAGACCCGGGTTCGAATCCACTGTGAACCGCCAGTGTGTCCCTGAGCAAGACACTTAACCCCTAGTTGCTCCAGAGGCGTGCGACCTCTGACATATATAGCAATTGTAAGTCGCTTTAAAAGCGTCAGATAAATGTAAATGTATAAATAATGAGCTGCATAAAGAGCCTTTCAGTCAGCTGTGCCACTGTGAGGGAGGAGTTAAAAGAAAGAATGTGAGGATAAAATAAATCTATATAATTTTATGTTTGTAGTTTATTTAGAATATATTTAACTATCCCACAACATAATTTAATATCCACTGGCGAGTGCAATTAAACAGTTTATTAGGAACAATCAAAGCTGACTTTCAAATTCATTTTTTGCATCATTACTCCAGTCACACAATCCTTCAGAAATTCTTTTAATAATCTTATTTTCTAAAAAAAAAAAAAAAAAAAAAAAAAATATTTTTTTATTATTAATGTTGAAAAGAGCTGAGAATATTTTTTTTTTTCAGTTTTTTTAGGGGGCTTAAATTAAAAGAGCAGCATTGTCTGTTACATTTGTTACAGTTACATTTATTTGTTACATTTGTATTATTTACATCAAGCTTTTGAATTGTATAGTATTGTATATTGTTATTGAAACTTCATAATATTTCACTTGATTATACATTTAGTCAGGAATTATAGTTTGGAAAAAGTCTAACTAGTAAAATGTTTACACATTATGTGAAAACTAGTACAAGTATATAAATAAATAAAAAGAGACTTACTCATGTTTATGATCTCTGCTGAATAAAGCGCTTCATTCTTTTTTTTTCTGAGGAAATCCAAATCTCATATCCTCAACCACATCACATCATTTCGGGGTGTATTATGTCTTATTCCTCTCATCATGAAGCAAACAGTAAAATAAAAAAAACTTGAAGAACAGTCTCTCTGCATTGCCTTCAGTTGTGTGGGCGTATTCAAGCCACGTGCTTCAGTTAAACATTAGAATCTGAATAGGGCGTTCAGCGCGGGGGCGTGGTCACATTAGAAGATAATGAAGGGAGAGTGAAAAACAGACATCGCGTTGTTTTCATATGGATTACTTTTCCACAGAATATCCGTTTTTGGCAGCACCTGATTAGTATAAAAGTAGACGTGACAGGATTTCTATAGATATCTCTCTCATGTTTCTTCGTTAAGTATTCACGGAGTTACAGTTCATTTTAATGACGTGTTTGTAAATGAAGATCAGTGCAGACGAAGGCTGCAGACAGCACACCTTGTGTGTTATCTTTATTTTATAAGTGCACAAAGTTCTATTGTTATTATGTCTGTATACAAAAAAAAGTAAACCCTTTACAGATTCGATTGATGTATTGCTCTTATCTTTACGATCAAAACTGAAAGTGTAATTTAAGTTTTTTTCGGGGTTATCAGGAGAAAATTACTCATAACGCGTATACGCGTTAATCGACTTCAGAAGGTTAACACACCTCTTACAGTCCTCACAAGATTGGATGCATGTCTCTAATTCTAAAATCTTCTGTCAGCCTAACTATTTCCCTGCATTTATATTTTCATTATTTCTCAGAGGGTTTCAGGTATGACTCGTTTGAAGTAAAAAATAAACTTAAAAGAACTCAGAAAACTCAGTTAAATTTTATTTGTATAGTGCTTTTCATGATACAAATCATTACAAAGCAATTTTACAAAAAATTAATGTTAGTAGCTTATCAGACTGGGGTGGTGTTAGTGCAGTGGATAAGACATGACTTTGGTGTGAGAGACCCGGGTTCGAATCCACTGTGAGACACCAATGTGTCCCTGAGCAAGACACTTAACCCCTAGTTGCTCCAGAGGCGTGCGAACTCTGACATATATAGCAATTGTAAATTGGTTTGGATAAAAGTGTCAGCTAAATGTAAGTGGTTACTCATTTTACATACATATGGCAGAAATGTATTGTAAAATCAATTAAAGATGTAATCAGACAACGAATACTAATAACAGCAATTATTATCAAACTTATAGTCTCGCGTAGTGGAATTCATGGCAGCTTTCATTGGCCAAGGCCGCCTTTGAGTCTTTTTAAGCGATATGTCAAACAACCAATCACAGTTTGTTTTCGTTGATCGTCACGTTTCAAGGGATGGAAATGTCACCACAATAACAGACCAGTGTGTAAAACATTTTAAATATTTTATGCAGCAAAATTTAAATATTTCATTTACTTTAAAAAATCCAGTGTTTAGCTCATCCTGATAAGCGCTCGTTGTTACAGTAATAAACATGGGGGCTTTTTTCTTTTGTGAAGGGGTTTGGCACCACTGTATCTTTGTTTCCAGGTGGAACGTTAAAGAATGTGACACACACGTCTCGCAGAAATCCTTTTGAATTCATCCAATCCAATGATGACTTCAACACTCCTGAAGTGTTTCCACTTTTGTGTCCCATATGCATCAGATGTTTAGCCAACGGTGCGTGGGTGTGAAGTCTGAAGCTGAGACTATTAAACTTATAGCAAAATTTGGAAGTTCTGTATGTTGTTTACCTGACTGCAGTTTGTCATCGTAACAGACTTGAATAGGTAAATGCTCACATTCTATGGCATCTGGCATTTTGGAGAGGTTTTCTCTTGACGGATGAATCACGATTTTCTCTGTACAGGGCAGATGGCAGACAGTGTGCATGGCATTGTGTGGGTGAGCGGTTTGCTTATGTCAACTTTGTGGATAGAGTCACCCATGGTGGCGGTGGGGTTATGGTATGGGCAGGCATATGTTATGGACAACGAACACAGGTGCATTTTATTGATGGAATTTTGTACACTTACATTTTTTGCACATAATATACCTGTACATACATAATGCTCATTGTAATATACCTGCCATACATTGCCAATTTGTTTATTTTCGTTCCTTACCAACCTATTTGTATTTTTTTTTTCATTTTGTGTTTTCACTGTCATTGTGTTGCACTGCGGAGCTTCTGTCACGAAAACAAATTCCTCGTATGTGTGAACATACCTGGCAATAAAGCTCATTCTGATTCTGATTCTGAATGCACAGAGATATCATGACGAGATCCTGAGGCCCATTATTGTGCCATTCATCCACAACCATCTCCTCATGTTGTAGCATGATAATGGATGGTCCTATGTTTGCAAGGATCTTTACACAATTCCTTTAAGCTGAAAACATAAAACTGGCCAGCATACTCACCGGACATGTCACCCATTGAGCTTATTTGGGATGCCCTGGATTGGTGTATACAACAGCATGTTCCGGTTCCTGCCAATATATTTTTGTAATATGGGAAATAGGATTTTCAAAAGACACGATTTTAAAAGTTGCCGTCTAATATAACACCCAGATTTAACAGATGTAAGTAACAGTACATCTGTCTAGTTGCAAATTATATTCTATGAGATTGTGTGTACAGTTTTTTTTGTCCAATAAGTAAGATCTCTATCTTATCCAAATTTAATAATATAAAATTATTTGACATCCAATCTCTTACATTTTTAACACACTCTGTTAGCTTAGATAATTTAGAAGTTTCATCTGGTCTCGATGAGATCTATAGTTGAGTATCATCAGCATAACAGTGGAAACTAATCCTCTATTTTCCATTTCAACTTTGGGTCAGCTGCAGGGTCATCAACTGGTGCCACAGTTCACAGATTTTTCACCCCTTTTCCAGTATGTCTCCAGGTGGGGGGGCAGTGGCTTATGGGGACGTCTCCCCGCCACCCCCTGCAGCTACCCTTACTGGGGTACCGAGCCCCAATTCCTGTCCCTCCTCTGTAGCCACAACCAGTAGCTTACCCCAATTGTCCCAGCAGCTCGAAGAAGCTGAATTGCAGACTTTCCCACAAAGCCCCTGCATCCAACTTCTACAGGAAGTCCATCCCCCATGGTCAATGTCAATGTCAATGTCACCTTTATTTATATAGCGCTTTAAACAAAATACATTGCGTCAAAGCAACTGAACAACATTCATTAGGAAAACAGTGTCAATAATGCAAAAATGATAGTTAAAGGCAGTTCATCATTGGATTCAGTTATGTCATCTCTGTTCAGTTAAATAGTGTCTGTGCATTTATTTGCAATCAAGTCAACGATATCGCTGTAGATGAAGTGTCCCCAACTAAGCAAGCCAGAGGCGACAGCGGCAAGGAACCGAAACTCCATCGGTGACAGAATGGAGAAAAAAACCTTGGGAGAAACCAGGCTCAGTTGGGGGGCCAGTTCTCCTCTGACCAGACGAAACCAGTAGTTCAATTCCAGGCTGCAGCAAAGTCAGATTGTGCAGAAGAATCATCTGTTTCCTGTGGTCTTGTCCTGGTGCTCCTCTGAGACAAGGTCTTTACAGGGGATCTGTATCTGGGGCTCTAGTTGTCCTGGTCTCCGCTGTCTTTCAGGGATGTAGAGGTCCTTTCTAGGTGCTGATCCACCATCTGGTCTGGATACGTACTGGATCCGGGTGACTGCAGTGACCCTCGGATCTGGACACAGACTGGATCTGGTGGCCACGGTGACCTCGGAACAAGAGAGAAACAGACAAATATTAGCGTAGATGCCATTCTTCTAATGATGTAGCAAGTACATAGGTTGTTATGGGAAGTGTTTCCGGTTCCGGTTTACCTAATTAATGCAGCCTAAAAATCCTTTAACGGATTTGGATAATAAAAGCATATTAGTATGTTATGTGTATGCCAGGTTAAAGAGATGGGTCTTTAATCTAGATTTAAACTGCAAGAGTGTGTCTGCCTCCCGAACAATGTTAGGTAGGTTATTCCAGAGTTTGGGCGCCAAATAGGAAAAGGATCTGCCGCCTGCAGTTGATTTTGATATTCTAGGTATTATCAAATTGCCTGAGTTTTGAGAACGTAGCGGACGTAGAGGATTATAATGTAAAAGGAGCTCATTCAAATACTGAGGTGCTAAACCATTCAGGGCTTTATAAGTAATAAGCAATATTTTAAAATCTATACGATGTTTGATAGGGAGCCAGTGCAGTGTTGACAGGACCGGGCTAATATGGTCATACTTCCTGGTTCTAGTAAGAACTCTTGCTGCTGCATTTTGGACTAGCTGTAGTTTGTTTACTAAGCGTGCAGAACAACCACCCAATAAAGCATTACAATAATCTAACCTTGAGGTCATAAATGCATGGATTAACATTTATGCATTTGACATTGAGAGCATAGGCCGTAATTTAGATATATTTTTGAGATGGAAAGATGTAGTTTTACAAATGCTAGAAATGTGGCTTTCTAAGGAAAGATTGCGATCAAGTAGCACACCTAGGTTCCTAACTGATGACGAAGAATTGACAGAGCAACCATCAAGTCTTAGACAGTGTTCTAGGTTATTACAAGCAGAGTTTTTAGGTCCTATAATTAACACCTCTGTTTTTTCAGAATTTAGCAGTAAGAAATTACTTGTCATCCAGTTTTTTATATCGACTATGCAATCCATTAGTTTTTCAAATTGGTGTGTTTCACCGGGCTGCGAAGAAATATAGAGCTGAGTATCATCAGCATAACAGTGAAAGCTAACACCATGTTTCCTGATGATATCTCCCAAGGGTAACATATAAAGCGTGAAGAGTAGCGGCCCTAGTACTGAGCCTTGAGGTACTCCATACTGCACTTGTGATCGATAGGATACATCTTCATTCACTGCTACGAACTGATGGCGGTCATATAAGTACGATTTAAACCATGCTAATGCACTTCCACTGATGCCAACAAAGTATTCAAGTCTATGCAAAAGAATGTTGTGGTCAATTGTGTCAAACGCAGCACTAAGATCCAATAAAACTAATAGAGAGATACACCCACGATCAGATGATAAGAGCAGATCATTTGTAACTCTAAGAAGAGCAGTCTCAGTACTATGATACGGTCTAAATCCTGACTGGAAATCCTCACATATACCATTTTTCTCTAAGAAGGAATATAATTGTGTGGATACCACCTTTTCTAGTATCTTGGACAGAAAAGGGAGATTCGAGATTGGTCTATAATTAACTAGTTCTTTGGGGTCAAGTTGTGGTTTTTTTGATGAGAGGCTTAATAACAGCCAGTTTGAAGGTTTTGGGGACATATCCTAATGACAATGAGGAATTAATAATAGTCAGAAGAGGATCTATGACTTCTGGAAGCACCTCTTTCAGGAGCTTAGATGGTATAGGGTCTAACATACATGTTGTTGGTTTAGATGATTTAACAAGTTTATACAATTCTTCCTCTCCTATAGTAGAGAATGAGTGGAACTCAGGGGGTCTATAGTGCACTGTCTGATGTGATACTGTAGCTGACGGCTGAATGGTTGCAATTTTATCTCTAATAGTATCGATTTTAGAAGTAAAGTAGTTCATAAAGTCATTACTGCTGTGGTATTGGGAAATGTCAACACTTGTTGAGGCTTTATTTTTCGTTAATTTAGCCACTGTATTGAATAAATACCTGGGGTTATGTTTGTTTTCTTCTTAAAGAGAAGAAAAGTAATCGGATCTAGCAGTTTTTAATGCTTTTCTGTAGGATATGTTACTTTCCCGCCAAGCAATACGAAATACCTCTAGTTTTGTTTTCCTCCAGCTGCGCTCCATTTTTCGGGCTGCTCTCTTTAGGGTGCGAGTATGCTCATTATACCATGGTGTCAAACTGTTTTCCTTAACCTTCCTTAAGCGTAAAGGAGCAACTTTATTTAAAGTGCTAGAAAAGAGAGAGTCCATAGTTTCTGTTACATCATCAAGTTGTTCTGAGGTTTTGGATATGCTAAGGAATTTGGTTACATCAGGAAGATAACTTAAAAAGCAGTCTTTTGTGTTAGAAGTGATGGTTCTTCCATACTTGTAACAAGAAGTAGAATTTACAATTTTGGCTATATGAATTTTGCAAAGAACTAAATAATGATCTGAGATATCATCACTTGGCTGAATAATTTCAACACCATCAACATCAATTCCATGTGACAATATTAAATCTAGAGTATGATTTCGACAATGAGTAGGTCCTGAAACGTGTTGTCTAACACCAATAGAGTTCAGAATGTCTATAAATGCTGATCCCAATGCATCGTTTTCATTATCAACATGGATATTAAAATCACCAACTATTAAAACTTTATCTGCAGCCAGAACTAACTCGGATGTAAAATCACCAAACTCTTTAATAAAGTCTGTATGGTGCCCTGGTGGCCTGTATACAGTAGCCAGTACAAACATAACAGGGGATTTATCATTAACATTTGTTTCTTTAGATAATGTTATATGAAGTACCATTACTTCAAACGAGTTATACTTGAAGCCTGCCCTCTGAGAAATCCTGAAAACGTTGTTATAAATTGAAGCAACACCTCCACCTTTGCCTTTTAGACGTGGCTCATGTTTATAACAGTAATCTTGGGGGGTGGACTCATTTAAAATAATGTAATCATCAGGTTTTAGCCAGGTTTCTGTCAAACAGAGTACATCTATATTATGATCAGTGATCATATTATTTACAAAAAGTGTTTTCGTAGAAAGGGATCTGATATTCAATAAGCCAAGCTTTATCATTTGTTTATCCATATTGCTTCTGTTTTTTATTTGTTGAACCTCAATTAAATTGTTAATCTTAACTTGGTTTGGACGTTTTTTGTATTTTCTAGTTCGGGGAACAGACACAGTCTCTATAGTTTGATATCTAGGTGAAAGAGTCTCTATGTGCTGAGAATTAACTGACCTCTGTGACGGGAGGCAGCTAGCAGACGGTCGGTTTAGCCAGTCTGTCTGCTTCCTGACCTGGGCCCCAGTTAGTCAAGTATAAACACTAAGACTATTTGCCATATTTCTAGAGAGAAGAGTGGCGCCACCCCAGGAGGGATGAAGACCATCTCTTGTAAACAGGTCAGGTCTGCCCCAAAAGCTCATCCAATTGTCTATGAAACCTATGTTATTCTGTGGGCACCACTTAGACATCCAGCCATTGAGTGATGACAATCTGCTATGCATCTCATCACCACGGTAAGCAGGGAGGGGACCAGAGCATATTACAGTGTCTGACATCGTGCTTGCAAGTTCACACACCTCTTTAATGTTATTTTTAGTGATCTCCGACTGGCGAAGTCGAACATCATTAGCGCCGGCATGAATAACAATCTTACTGTATTTACGTTTAGCATTAGCCAGCACTTTTAAATTTGCCAAGATGTCAGGCGCTCTGGCTCCCGGTAAACATTTGACTATGGTGGCTGGTGTCTCTATATTCACGTTCCGTACAATAGAATCACCAATAACTAGAGTACTTTCATCAGGTTTCTCAGTGGGTGCATCACTGAGTGGGGAGAACCTGTTTAATGTTTTGATCGGAACAGAAGAGCGGTGTTTTGACCCACGACTACGCTGCCTCACCGTCACCCAGTTGCCCTGCTGCTGGGGCTCGGTTTCCGGAACTGAACAATGTACAGGAATCCCTGAGCTAGACGCATCCAAAGCCATATCTAGAGCCCTAACATTCTTACTGTTCTCAATTAAAGTTTGGATGCGTGTCTCTAATTCTGAAATCTTCTCTGTCAGCCTAACTATTTCCCTGCATTTATCACATGTGAATCCCTCATCAGCAACAGAGATAGATAAACTGTACATGTGGCAAGAGGTGCAAGAAACAATGATAGGAGAAGCCATTACTCACCGTGCTTGATGAAAATTCTTACTGCGGTTGTTTGATGAACTTGTGAAAAACTGGAGCGAGGGAGACTCCATGAGATGGTCCATCCCCCATCTCTGCACTCCGCTGCCAGATCAGAGTACTTGTACGCTGCTGATATTCCCTCTTCCCATGGCACAGTCAACTCAATAATGAGAGCCTTCTTAGCCACTGTGGCCCACATCACAGCATCTGGCCTTAATGCTGTCTGAGTGATCTCTGTTGGGAAGATAAGCTGGGTGCCCAGGTCAAGACGCATCTTCCATTCCTCTCCAGGAGTGAGCAGACATGTTGTCCTTCCTACCACTGTTTTTCTGCCTGCCTTCTCCTGGTCTGAGGAACGGGATGTTTGGTTGAAGGGAATCTGAAGAGCTATTTGCCAGACTATACATCTTTCCAACTGCTCCACCAACTTCCTCAGCACCTGATTGTGCAGCCATCTAAAGCGGCCCTGCGCCAATGCCACATTACACCTCAACAGGATATTTTGAAGCCTGCATTGGCATCATTGCACAGGGGGCACTTGTCCTCACTTCTGAACAATTGGGAGAGATTTTGGGGATAAGGGAGCATGTCATACACTGCCCTCACAAGGAAGCTGAGCCACGACTGCAGGGTTCACCAAATATCGTCCCAGGTTATGACCCTGTTAGTAATATCCTTCCAGCGGGTCCATGCTCCTTGTTTGCCCTGGGGAACAGCCTTGATGAGGTAACGGTCCTGTCTCATGAGACCTCTTCCACCACCATGGTCTTCCTCTGCTCCATTGTGGCTTTGGACCAGAACTGGACTGGCTCTCCCTGTCACAATGAACGAGTCTCGAGATCCAAGTGCGAGGGCAAAAATGGTTTATTTGCATATCTCAGTATAGCAAGCAATGAGAAACATAGGAAGATGATGGCATAACTCCAGATGAATACCATCCAGGCCGCTCAAGCTGCAGTGACTCTAACCCAGTGCAGGAATCCCAGGTGGGTGAGGAATAAGATCAAGACCGCTCAAGTGCAGTAACTCTGACCCAGTGCAGGAAACCCATGTGGGTGAGGAATAAGGTCCAGACCGCTCAACCTGCAGTAATTCTAACCCAGCGCAGGAAACTCAGGTGGGCGAGGAATAAGATCCAGAAAATACCAACTGGAGGAACAAGAACAACAAATAGACAGGAGAGACAGACGAGAATTAACGAACCAACAACCCGAACAGGATTGCCAGCCAAACTTAAAAGGCAGCACAAATGAGCTGCAGCTGGCGCTCAGACCGTAGCTGTGGTGCTAGTTAACAGATGCACACAATCAGACAGAGACGCAAGATGAACGCACAGATCCATGAACCGTGACACTCCCCAGCCCAACCATGCCCAGCAGTGTTGGACTCCCATGACCTTGTAAGGGAAACAGGTCAATTTAGCTCAAAAGGGAATCATTTAAGATTTTAAAAGGGAATTTGAACAGAACCACTGTTTCTCGGCTGATCACTGAGACGCCATGCGATTCACTGAACGAGCCGTTTAACATCAAATCTGCGCAGATCTGCAAGATCGGTAGTTTAAGACATTAAATTGTAAGCACAAAACATAAGATACTTCTCTTTTCAATATGAATAAGGCTTTATTAGATAAATCTAAGACATATAAACTAACCTAACACATAAACGCACACACTTACACATTCACACAAGTTGCAGGAAGATCGAAAGTTGGGGAAAGATGAGTTTAAGAGAATGGAAATGTGGAAGTTTACAGCAATACGTGAAATTGCATAGACATGAACAGCCATCAATCACTTAATTAACCCTCGCATTGAGTTCCTCAATGAGGTTAAAATTATATTAGATACACCAGTACAAATGTCTGGAGGTACTGTAGGAGCCATTTTAATGCAATTATATATTTGTCCATTGGGGGTGCTCTGACATTGGCATATTAGGAGCACATGGGTAATTAGACAACAGGTGTATTGGTAGTGGGAAGCACACAGTTTTTGACCATGTTAAAGCCATGTACTACGTGGAATATTATGCTGACCGTGCTTCTAAGATTGTGTTGGATTGAATTTATTGGTGCTTAACCATGCTTCATTGTTAAGAGTGATGTTCAAGGACATATGGAATATGGACAATGTTTGTGTGCTATATTATGCAAGGTATGGACTTTGATTCTTTGAACAACAAAGAATGAGACACTACAAGAAGCTAACTGGAAGCAACGTTAATCAATTAGAGCACAACACATAAAAGACATTGTTGCATCTTACATCTGTGTTCATGGAGTTTATACGCGTTGATTACTTGCTCACTCCTATTACCAATACAACAGCAGCTTAATGAAAAGCTGTTACATTAAGTCAAAAAATACTTCCAATGGAAGAACACAACATTCAGGAGGATGATCCTGAGATCAAAAGAGAGCATAAGGTAAATGCTTTTATTCTGCAAGGTACATCAAATTCTACCAATTACTTTATCACCTACTTCTCAGAGTGGAAAAGACTGAAAGTGGCAGTTGCTTGGATGCTCAAATTGAGAAAAATGCTAGATAGGCTACGTCTCAAAAGGAAGGAATTACTGGCATTGGATTGCAATGTTACTAAATCTACCTTGGATGGACAAATGAAGTTATTTAAAGCAACACAGGGTGGACAGTCTTTGTCATTGGAGGATCTCTGTGAAGCTGAAATGGCTATTGTTCGCTTCAGTCAACAACAACAATTTCAAGATGAAATTGAACAAATGAAGAGTGGTTCTAATGGAGTCAAGATGAATAGCAGTCTATATAGACTGGACCCTGTAATGGACAATGAACTCATAAGGGTAGGAGGAAGGCTCAGGAAGGCAGCTATGCCTATTGAATCCAAACACCCCATCATATTGTCTAAGAGTCAGCACATTTCACATCTTTTACTTCGTCACATTCATGAACAATTGGGCCATTGTGGTAGGAATCATATGTTATCCAAGTTAAGACAAACATACTGGATTACCAATGCCAATGCTGCTGCAAGAAAAATCATATCCAAATGTGTTGTATGTAGGCGTTATAGAGGGAAGACAGGTGAGCAAAAGATGTCAGACCTTCCCCTTGAACGAATTACCCCTGATCTTCCACCTTTTACAAATACTGGAGTGGATTACTTTGGTCCTATCGAAGTAAGAAGATGACGTAGTAATGTGAAGCGATACGGAGTAATTTTTACTTGTATGTCAACTAGAGCAGTGCATTTGGAAGTAGCTTACTCCTTGGACACTGATGGATGTATTAATGCTTTAAGGAGATTTGTTGCTCGAAGAGGTCAGGTAGCTCACATTAGGTCTGATAATGGAACAAATTTCATTGGTGCCAACAGAGAGTTGAAGGAGGCTCTTTCTGTGTGGAATATCAAGCAAATTGAAAAGGAGTTACTTCAAGTAGGGGTGCAGTGGAGCTTTAATCCACCAGCAGGCTCCCATTTTGGAGGTGCGTGAGAGCGCATCATTCGCATGGTGAGAAATATTCTTTGTTCTGTACTTCGCCAACAGACGCTGGATGATGAATCATTCCATACTATTTTGTGTGAAGTTGAATCCATTTTAAATGACCGTCCGATTACAAAGCTTTCCAGTGATTCCAATGATCTTGAGGCCCTCACCCCTAATCATCTTCTTCTTATGCAAGGCAAGCCTGCTTTACCACCTGGACTTTTTGAAAAGACCGATCTGTATGTGAAAAGAAGATGGAGGCAAGTTCAGTATTTAGCTGACCTTTTCTGGAAAAGATGGATACGGGAGTATCTACCTCTGTTACAAAAACGTCAAAAGTGGACAAAGGAACGAAAAGGTTTTGTTCCTGGCGACATTGTTCTTTTACTGGATCCTACTGCACCTCGTGGATCATGGCCACTTGGTAGAGTACTGGAAACTTTTCCAGATGATAAAGGTTTAGTACATACTGTAAAGATTAAAACCAAAGGTAGTGTTCTAGAACGACCTGTTAGAAAGCTTTGTCCTTTATTGGAGTTAAATGATTGAGGTGACAATGGTTCAATAATGTCTTGAATTTAAGACCGAATGTCTGTATATGTTGCTTCAATTGTTGTGGCTCCTTTATGTATGTTTCTGTAATTGTTATGTCTTCCTGCCATGAGCAATTAAGGGGCCGGTGTGTAGGAGCCATTTTAATGCAATTATATATTTGTCCATTGGGGGTGCTCTGACATTGGCATATTAGGAGCACATGGGTAATTAGACAACAGGTGTATTGGTAGTGGGAAGCACACAGTTTTTGACCGTGTTAAAGCCATGTACTACGTGGAATATTATGCTGGCCGTGCTTCTAAGATTGTGTTGGATTGAATTTAATGGTGCTTAACCATGCTTCATTGTTAAGAGTGATGTTCAAGGACATATGGAATATGGACAATGTTTGTGCGCTATATTATGCAAGGTATGGACTTTGATTCTTTGAACAACAAAGAATGAGACACTACAAGAAGCTAACTGGAAGCAACGTTAATCAATTAGAGCACAACAAATAAAAGACATTGTTGCATCTTACATCTGTGTTCATGGAGTTTATACGCGTTGATTACTTGCTCACTCCTATTACCAATACAACAGCAGCTTAATGAAAAGCTGTTACAGGTACTACTTGCGTCTCCTGTGTAAAGTTGTCATTGAAAGGGGGTTTCCCGATGTCGCTGATTGGCTGGAAATTCAGTAGTCGTTGAAGTGGCGTCTTGGGAAGCTTGTGGTTGGGCGTTGGCTGAAGACGTGGAGTTGTGTGGGCTGGTTGAAGTTGAACGGGCACTCGAGGTCAGACTCGGAGACACGGTGTTACAAAACTTAACTCAGAACACGAAACTCTCAAACGGAAAAGAAACGAAGTAAAGTTTGAGAGACTAGGTGGTGATTCTTCTCATCGTGGCTAAGTAGCAGCAGGCGTGCAGGCCGAAGCACGCTGGAACTGTGCTCAAAGAACGCTTAAAGTGATGACTAAAAGCATGGCTAAAAGCTAAAGCTAGGAAGCAAAGCTACAAGCTAAAAGCTAAAAGCTAACTAAAAGCATACATGACTAATAGCAGAAGCAAAGCTAGAAGCTAAAAGCAAGATTTTATGGTGTCCCAAGTATTTAAACTGGCCTGTTGGCCACACCTCAAATGTTGTCTTGACCAATCAGATATTGTCTTGGCTCGGGGGTATCATAAATCATATGTTATCATATCAAGCACGTGGTCCGAATTTTTCCGCTCTTGCAGGGTATAATTTTGGACATGATTCCTATAACAAAAATATGATACATTTGACAAATAACTGATGGTCAGAACTGTTTCAAGCTAACAGATTCAAACACATACATATGAAACATGAATATCTATCCTTAAGCTATCAAATAGTTATTAAAAGACATACACAATAAGTGATTAAACATGATAGTCAAATGTGTGGGTTACATATAAATTAATATGGAGTTAAGCGGTGGACTGAAATTCATTTAGAAGTCATTTTGAGTTCATTTTGGTCCATTTATATCTAGAAAAGACAGTTTCTGTGTCATTCTCTGACATAAAGATTTCTGTGGAGACCAGAGGTTAAAATACCCCCCTTAGGAATTTCAGTCTGGTTCTGCTAGGTGGGGGAAGTGTTTATTACTCTCATGGGTTTACACGTGATGTCCGGCGTTGCATCTCAATTACTTGCCCCAAATTTGACAATCTCTTCTCCGAATTGAAATTGTCAATAATTGTTCTAATGGTGTTAATGTTGAAATCTGTTCTGTGAAAGAGTTGGTTGGTTGGTTAACTTTTTTCTGACTTGTGGCACTAGGACTGATTTATGACCTCCTGTTGCCTTCCTGAGGAATTTGGCTCATGTTTCAACCACAGTCCTGATTGACTCTTTAATTTGTCTGGTTCGGGTCAGATCCGCTACAACCTCCTTGTGTTGTAGCCTCTTAATGGCTTGGTCGACCCTCTGCTGGGCCCTCCATCTGCGCCCAGTGCATGATGGTCACGCCTGCGCTGTTCACTGCTTCGTCCCTGGTTTCCTTTAGCTCGACAACAAGACGGGTGTTCTCCGACTTGTATCTGAGGTTGATGGACTTCAAAGGAAGCTGAAGAGCATTCTTGCCGAAAAAGCCTATGTCAGAGAAGCGGCATGGGAGGCCCAACCACTTCTTTATGTAGGTGTTGGATGGTGTCCATCCTGCTAGCCAGGGATGATGGTATACCGGACACCTTCAGAAGCCACTTCACACGCTGGAAAAGTGTGAATTGGTAACACCATACCTTCAGTTTCCCCGGTAGCTGGCTGCTGTCGAGTTTTTTCAAGCCCCTCTCTCAGCTGCTTCTGAACCAACTTCCCCATCTGTCTGTCAGAGAACTCTGACGTGTACTCCCTTCCAAGACTTCAGATGGATTGCTTTTTCAACAATGGTTTCAACTAGGGATGTCCCGATCAGGTTTTTTTGTCCTCGAGTCCGAGTCCGAGTCATTTGATTTTGGGTATCTGCCGATACCGAGTCCCGATCCGATACTTCTATAATACATAAAAAAAGAATAAAGAAGAGCGAAAAAACAGATCCAGGATGTTCAATAAATTACATTTTGAAATATATTCAAATATAAAACAGCTATTTTAAATAGGCTAGTAAAAATATTTCAAAATCTTACTGTTTTGCTGTACTTTGGATCAAATAAATGCAGGCTTGGTGAATAGAAGGGACTTCTTAAAAAAAATAAAAAATAAAACTTTAACAAGCTTACTGTTCAAAAACTTCTGACTGGAAGTATAGGCAACTTTATTTTTTTTCTAATTTCTAGCTTTTAATTGGCTTAGAAATCTATAAATGCTGGACAATAACAAATAATAATGATTTGTTTATATACTACAAACACTGTTTATCACATAATAATGCAGAATAGTTTCTATACTGTAATAAATACTATGTCAATCAGCACTGCATTGTTCATAATTTATTTATCACCTGCTGGAGATGACTTGAAGAACAATTTATTGTCGTGATCGTATATTAACGTCAATGTCAATGTCACCTTTATTTATATAGCGCTTTAAACAAAATACATTGCATCAAAGCAACTGAACAACATTCATTAGGAAAACAGTGTCAATAATGCAAAAATGATAGTTAAAGGCAGTTCATCATTGGATTCAGTTATGTCATCTCTGTTCAGTTAAATAGTGTCTGTGCATTTATTTGCAATCAAGTCAACGATATCGCTGTAGATGAAGTGTCCCCAACTAAGCAAGCCAGAGGCGACAGCGGCAAGGAACCGAAACTCCATCGGTGACAGAATGGAGAAAAAAACCTTGGGAGAAACCAGGCTCAGTTGGGGGGCCAGTTCTCCTCTGACTAGACGAAACCAGTATTTCAATTCCAGGCTGCAGCAAAGTCAGATTGTGCAGAAGAATCATCTGTTTCCTGTGGTCTTGTCCTGGTGCTCCTCTGAGACAAGGTCTTTACAGGGGATCTGTATCTGGGGCTCTAGTTGTCCTGGTCTCCGCTCTCTTTCAGGGATGTAGAGGTCCTTTCTAGGTGCTGATCCAGCATCTGGTCTGGATACGTACTGGATCCGGGTGACTGCAGTGACCCTCTGATCTGGACACAGACTGGATCTGGTGGCCACGGTGACCTCGGAACGAGAGAGAAACAGACAAATATTAGCGTAGATGCCATTCTTCTAATGATGTAGCAAGTACATAGGTTGTTATGGGAAGTGTTTCCGGTTCCGGTTTACCTAATTAATGCAGCCTAAAAATCCTTTAATGGATTTGGATAATAAAAGCATATTAGTATGTTATGTGTATGCCAGGTTAAAGAGATGGGTCTTTAATCTAGATTTAAACTGCAAGAGTGTGTCTGCCTCCCGAACAATGTTAGGTAGGTTATTCCAGAGTTTGGGCGCCAAATAGGAAAAGGATCTGCCGCCTGCAGTTGATTTTGATATTCTAGGTATTATCAAATTGCCTGAGTTTTGAGAACGTAGCGGACGTAGAGGATTATAATGTAAAAGGAGCTCATTCAAATACTGAGGTGCTAAACCATTCAGGGCTTTATATGTAATAAGCAATATTTTAAAATCTATGCGATGCTTGATAAGGAGCCAGTGCAGTGTTGACAGGACCGGGCTAATATGGTCATACTTCCTGGTTCTAGTAAGAACTCTTGCTGCTGCATTTTGGACTAGCTGTAGTTTGTTTACTAAGCGTGCAGAACAACCACCCAATAAAGCATTACAATAATCTAACCTTGAGGTCATAAATGCATGGATTAACATTTCTGCATTTGACATTGAGAGCATAGGCCGTAATTTAGATATATTTTTGAGATGGAAAAATGCAGTTTTACAAATGCTAGAAACGTGGCTTTCTAAGGAAAGATTGCGATCAAGTAGCACACCTAGGTTCCTAACTGATGACGAAGAATTGACAGAGCAACCATCAAGTCTTAGACAGTGTTCTAGGTTATTACAAGCAGAGTTTTTAGGTCCTATAATTAACACCTCTGTTTTTTAAGAATTTAGCAGTAAGAAATTACTCGTCATCCAGTTTTTTATATTGACTATGCAATCCATTAGTTTTTCAAATTGGTGTGTTTCACCGGGCTGGGAAGAAATATAGAGCTGAGTATCATCAGCATAACAGTGAAAGCTAACACCATGTTTCCTGATGATATCTCCCAAGGGTAACATATAAAGCGTGAATAGTAGCGGCCCTAGTACTGAGCATTGAGGTACTCCATACTGCACTTGTGATCGATAGGATACATCTTCATTCACTGCTACGAACTGATGGCGGTCATATAAGTACGATTTAAACCATGCTAATGCACTTCCACTGATGCCAACAAAGTATTCAAGTCTATGCAAAAGAATGTTGTGGTCAATTGTGTCAAACGCAGCACTAAGATCCAATAAAACTAATAGAGAGATACACCCACGATCAGATGATAAGAGCAGATCATTTGTAACTCTAAGAAGAGCAGTCTCAGTACTATGATACGGTCTAAATCCTGACTGGAAATCCTCACATATACCATTTTTCTCTAAGAAGGAATATAATTGTGTGGATACCACCTTTTCTAGTATCTTGGACAGAAAAGGGAGATTCGAGATTGGTCTATAATTAACTAGTTCTTTGGGGTCAAGTTGTGGTTTTTTGATGAGAGGCTTAATAACAGCCAGTTTGAAGGTTTTGGGGACATGTCCTAATGACAATGAGGAATTAATAATAGTCAGAAGAGGATATATGACTTCTGGAAGCACCTCTTTCAGGAGCTTAGATGGTATAGGGTCTAACATACATGTTGTTGGTTTAGATGATTTAACAAGTTTATACAATTCTTCCTCTCCTATGGTAGAGAATGAGTGGAACTGTTCCTCAGGGGGTCTATAGTGCACTGTCTGATGTGATACTGTAGCTGACGGCTGAATGGTTGCAATTTTATCTCTAATAGTATCGATTTTAGAAGTAAAGTAGTTCATAAACTCATTACTGCTGTGGTGTTGGGAAATGTCAACACTTGTTGAGGCTTTATTTTTCGTTAATTTAGCCACTGTATTGAATAAATACCTGGGGTTATGTTTGTTTTCTTCTAAAAGAGAAGAAAAGTAATCGGATCTAGCAGTTTTTAATGCTTTTCTGTAGGATATGTTACTTTCCCGCCAAGCAATATGAAATACCTCTAGTTTTGTTTTCCTCCAGCTGCGCTCCATTTTTCGGGCTGCTCTCTTTAGGGTGCGAGTATGCTCATTATACCATGGTGTCAAACTGTTTTCCTTAACCTTCCTTAAGCGTAAAGGAGCAACTTTATTTAAAGTGCTAGAAAAGAGAGAGTCCATAGTTTCTGTTACATCATCAAGTTGTTCTGAGGTTTTGGATATGCTAAGGAATTTGGATACATCAGGAAGATAACTTAAAAAGCAGTCTTTTGTGTTAGAAGTGATGGTTCTTCCATACTTGTAACAAGAAGTAGAATTTACAATTTTGGCTATATGAATTTTGCAAAGAACTAAATAATGATCTGAGATATCATCACTTGGCTGAATAATTTCAACACCATCAACATCAATTCCATGTGACAGTATTAAATCTAGAGTATGATTTCGACAATGAGTAGGTCCTGAAACATGTTGTCTAACACCAATAGAGTTCAGAATGTCTATAAATGCTGATCCCAATGCATCGTTTTCATTATCAACATGGATATTAAAATCACCAACTATTAAAACTTTATCTGCAGCCAGAACTAACTCAGATGTAAAATCACCAAACTCTTTAATAAAGTCTGTATGGTGCCCTGGTGGCCTGTATACAGTAGCCAGTACAAACATAACAGGGGATTTATCATTAACATTTGTTTCTTTGGATAATGTTATATGAAGTACCATTACTTCAAACGAGTTATACTTGTAGCCTGCCCTCTGAGAAATCCTGAAAACGTTGTTATAAATTGAAGCAACACCTCCACCTTTGCCTTTTAGACGTTGCTCATGTTTATAACAGTAATCTTGGGGGGTGGACTCATTTAAAATAATGTAATCATCAGGTTTTAGCCAGGTTTCTTTCAAACAGAGTACATCTATATTATGATCAGTGATCATATTATTTACAAAAAGTGTTTTCGTAGAAAGGGATCTGATATTCAATAAGCCAAGCTTTATCATTTGTTTATCCATATTGCTTCTGTTTTTTATTTGTTGAACCTCAATTAAATTGTTAATCTTAACTTGGTTTGGACGTTTTTTGTTTTTTCTAGTGTGGGGAACAGACACAGTCTCTATAGTGTGATATCTAGGTGAAAAAGTCTCTATGTGCTGAGAATTAACTGACCTCTGTGACGGGAGGCGGCTAGCAGACGGTCGGTTTAGCCAGTCTGTCTGCTTCCTGACCTGGGCCCCAGTTAGTCAAGTATAAACACTAAGACTATTTGCCATATTTCTAGAGAGAAGAGTGGCGCCACCCCAGGAGGGATGAAGACCATCTCTTTTAAACAGGTCAGGTCTGCCCCAAAAGCTCGTCCAATTGTCTATGAAACCTATGTTATTCTGTGGGCACCACTTAGACATCCAGCCATTGAGTGATGACAATCTGCTATGCATCTCATCACCACGGTAAGCAGGGAGGGGACCAGAGCATATTACAGTGTCTGACATCGTGCTTGCAAGTTCACACACCTCTTTAATGTTATTTTTAGTGATCTCCGACTGGCGAAGTCGAACATCATTAGCGCCGGCATGAATAACAATCTTACTGTATTTACGTTTAGCATTAGCCAGCACTTTTAAATTTGCCAAGATGTCAGGCGCTCTGGCTCCCGGTAAACATTTGACTATGGTGGCTGGTGTCTCTATATTCACGTTCCGTACAATAGAATCACCAATAACTAGAGCACTTTCATCAGGTTTCTCAGTGGGTGCATCACTGAGTGGGGAGAACCTGTTTAATGTTTTGATCGGAACAGAAGAGCGGTGTTTTGACCCACGACTACGCTGCCTCACCGTCACCCAGTTGCCCTGCTGCTGGGGCTCTGTTTCCGGAACCGAACAATGTACAGGAATCCCTGAGCTAGACGCATCCAAAACCGTATCTAGAGCCCTAACATTTTTACTATCCTCAATTAAAGTTTGGATGCGTGTCTCTAATTCTGAAATCTTATCTGTCAGCCTAACTATTTCCCTGCATTTATCACATGTGAATCCCTCATCAGCGACAGAGATAGATAAACTGTACATGTGGCAAGAGGTGCAAGAAACAATGATAGGAGAAGCCATTACTCACCGTGCTTGATGAAAATTCTTACTGCGGTTGTTTGATGAACTTGTGAAAAACTGGAGCGAGGGAGAGGAGAAAAGAAAACAGCGATAGGTTCGAATGAAGACGCTAATGACAAGCTAACGAGTGCTAACGCTTTGCAGGTGTACTGCACTCACGGAAATAAAATAAAAGTGAACGATCAAAGTTAATCTGATAAGATTGATCGATAATATCAGAAATATGGTGTGAATTAAGTTATATTTTACCACTTTAAAAAACAGAGAGTGATAGTAAGATAAAGATTCTAGAGAAAAAAAAATAAAATAAAAACAGCTACACGGAGCTACAATTTGCTACAGAAGGCCAACAGGAAGTAGAGAAAACACTGAACGTCTGAACGTCTGAAACACTGAACGTCTTCGTGTTTGCATAAGTTTCTGTTTTCCTGTGCGCACCACAGCATAGCTGGACGCTTTTGTCCATATTAGGAATTTCCTGATATCAGCGCGAGAGCGCGCTACGGCTTCGAGTATGAATGAAACACACACTGCATTAGAGTTTAGCGCTCTGTGATGTTCATCTCGCTGTATCCGAAGGAAATATCAGGTCATGCGCAAACTATCATGTCTCTTTGAGTTTGAATCTATATTTATTCACACCAGTTCTTGAAAACAAAGTGATGTCATGCCGCACGCGTCGCTGTTTCTGTATGGAGTCAAAAGGGTCTAACTCTGTGCCACTGCATAACAAAAGATGTGTTAAAAATTAATGAGAATATATATATATATATATATCCGAGTCCTGATCGGGAGGTAACGTCCGATTCCGATCGAGTCTGAAACCACGCGATCGGGCCCGATTTCCGATCACGTGATCGGATCTGGACATCCCTAGTTTCAACCACTTTTTGTGCAGTATGAGTAAAGGGGGAAAAATTTAAGTACTTTCAGGATCCTTTAATAAAATTAAATAATATAAAAACAATAAAGGCATAATCTGAAAAACCAAGCCTTGTGAATTATAAAGAATAATATTCTGAATATATTAAAGTTGGTTTAATACCTTTATCTCAGACAGTGTCAGAGTTTAATTTAAGTGGGTACAGTATATAAAACATTTGAAAAATATGGATTCAGTAGTGTATATAAAAAATAATAAAGGCATAATCTGAAAAACTAGACATTGTGCATTATACTGAATAATATTCAGTATATGTTTGAATATGCTGATTATGGATATGTTTGATAACTGTATATCAGATGGTGTTGTCGTTCAATGGATTTATATTATTGCATACATTAAAAGTTGTAAAATTATTATAAAAAAAATGAACTTTGTGCAATAACAGGGATGATTTTCTGAACATTATCATGTCACGTAGTTAAATTGTTTAATTTAAATGGTTATTTTTTTACATTCCCCCCCACCTGGAAATTAGGCCTTGTGCAACATAAAGAGCATATATTTATGACTGTCTGAGATAGTTTGGGCTCAAAACACCACAAAGAGTTTAATTGGCAAAAAAAAAAAAAGTCTAATGAATGTCAAACTAAATTTACCGCAATCGAAACCGCAATGCGAGCACAGCACCAACTGCACAAAACGGCGACCCTCCTGCAAGCCTCTTCACATGGGTCGCGGCAAGCGGTGGAACCGAGGCAGCACCAGCGCCACAGTCCCGCAGTGGACATTACCACAAAAACCAAATGAGGGCACACTTCAGTTTTGTACATCGTATCTATGTACGTGTATCTCACGTGTATCTATATTTTCTTACACACCTATTCAAACGCTGCCACAAACAGGATAGGGGATAATGAGCAGCCCTTACCAATACCGACCTCCACCTGCTGCCATCCAGTCGTACGGCTGTCAAGAGAGAAACACATGCGCAGGTTGTTGAAATACTTGGCTATGATGGTAATTACACACACTGGAATGTGGAAGAATTCTAACGCAAACTCAACCAGCTTATGTGGTACTGAACCGTAAGCATTCGCCGAGTCAAGCCACACCACATGAAGTTCGCTCTTCTCTCTTTTGGCACGTTGTATCTGCTCCCAGATCACTGATGGGTGTTCAGTGCATCCTGGAAAACCTGTGAGCCCAGCCTTTTGATATCTCTGACAGCCTTTTGACAATTCTATTAATATTACCAAGTGTCAACCTGTATATTGAAAATAGCAGAGGACCTAGGACAGATCCTTGTGGCACTCCATCTTTTAATGGTGATAAATGAGATTTGAATAAACAAAGTTGTAGAGATCTTAGAGCCTGCCTTTGAATACCTGTATAGTTTTGTAATTGATCAATGAGTTTGTCATGATCTATGGTGTTGAATGTGGCACTCAGATCAAGTAAAACTAGCAATGAGATGCAGCCTTCATCTGACACAAGAAGCAAGAAATTTGTAACTTTAACAAGTGCAGTTTCTGTGCTATGGTGGTGCCTGAAACCTGACTGAAATTCTTCATACAGATAATATTTTTGCAGGAAGGAGCACAATTGAGCAGACACAACTTTTTCTAAAATTTTAGACATAAATTTAAGATTTGAAATTGGTCTGTAATTTGCCAGTTCACTAGGATCTAGTTGTGGTTTCTTAATCCATCCATCCATCTTCTACCGCTTATCCGGGGCCGGGTCGCGGGGGCAGCAGACTAAGCAGAGAACCCCAGACTTCCCTCTCCCTAGACACTTCCTCCAGCTCTTCTGGGGGGACACCGAGGCGTTCCCAGGCCAGCCGGGAGACATAGTCTCTCCAGCGTGTCCTAGGTCTCCCCCGGGGTCTCCTCCCAGTGGGACGCGCCCGGAACACCTTCCCGGGAAGGCGTCCAGGAGGCATCCGGAACAGATGCCCGAGCCACCTCAGCTGACCCCTCTCGATGTGGAGGAGCAGCGGGTCTACTCTGAGCTCCTCCCGGGTGACTGAGCTTCTCACCCTATCTCTAAGGGATCGCCCAGCCACCCTGCGGAGAAAGCACATTTCGGCCGCCTGTATCCGGGATCTTGTCCTTTCGGTCATGACCCAAAGCTCATGACCATAGGTGAGAGTAGGAACGTAGATTGACCGGTAAATCGAGAGCTTCGCCTTGCGGCTCAGCTCTTTCTTCACCACGACAGACCGGTACATCGACCGCATTACTGCAGAAGCTGCACCGATCTGTCTGTCAATCTCCCGTTCCATCCTTCCCTCACTCGTGAACAAGACCCCAAGATACTTAAACTCCTCCACTTGAGGCAGGAACTCTCCACCAACCTGAAGTGGGCAAGCCACCCTTTTCCGACTGAGGACCATGGCCTCGGATTTGGAGGTGCTGATTCTCATCCCAGCCGCTTCACACTCGGCTGCAAACCGTCCCAGTGCATGCTGAAGGTCCTGGCTTGATGAGGCCAACACGACAACATCATCCGCAAAGAGCAGAGACGAAATCGTGTTGTCACCAAACCTGACCCCCTCCGGCCCCTGGCTGCGCCTAGAAATTCTGTCCATAAAAATCATGAACAGAACCGGCGACAAAGGGCAGCCCTGCCGGAGTCCAACATGCACCGGGAACAAGTCTGACTTACGGCTGGCAATACGAACCAAGCTCCTGCTCCGGTCGTACAGGGACCGGATAGCCCTTAGCAAAGGGCCCCGGACCCCATACTCCCGGAGCACCCTCCACAGGCCGCCGCGAGGGACATAGTCGAATGCCTTCTCCAAATCCACAAAGCACATGTGGACTGGTTGGGCAAACTCCCATGAACCCTCCAGCACCCTGTAGAGGGTATAGAGCTGGTCCAGTGTTCCACGGCCTGGACGAAAACCACACTGTTCCTCCTGAATCCGAGGTTCTACTATCGGCCGGATTCTCCTCTCCAGTACCCTGGCATAGACTTTCCCAGGGAGGCTGAGAAGTGTGATCCCCCTGTAGTTGGAACACACCCTCCGGTCCCCCTTCTTAAAAAGAGGGACCACCACCCCGGTCTGCCATCCCAGAGGCACCGTCCCCGACTGCCACGCGATGCTGCAGAGGCGTGTCAGCCAAGACAGCCCCACAACATCCAGAGACTTAAGGTACTCAGGGCGGATCTCATCCACCCCCGGTGCCTTGCCACCGAGGAGTTTCTTGACTACCTCGGTGACTTCAGCTTGGGTGATGGATGAGTCCACATCTTAGCCCTCAGCCTCTGCTTCCTCAATGGAAGACGTGACAGCGGGATTGAGGAGATCCTCGAAGTATTCCTTCCACTGTCCAACGACATCCCCAGTTGAGGTCAACAGCTGCCTACCTCTACTGTAAACAGCGTTGGTAGGGCACTGCTTCCCTCTCCTGAGGCGCCGGACGGTTTGCCAGAATCTTTTCGAGGCTGACCGATAGTCCTTCTCCATGGCCTCACCGAACTCCTCCCAGGCCCGGTGGGAGTTGAAGATCTCTCTGACAGGAGACTCGGCCAAACGTTCCCAGCAGACCCTCACAGTACGTTTGGGTCTGCCGAGTCTGTCCAGCTTCCTCCCCCGCCATCGGATCCGACTCACCACCAGGTGGTGATCGGTTGACAGCTCCGCCCCTCTCTTCACCCGAGTGTCCAAGACATACGGCCGGAGGTCGGATGAAACGACCACAAAGTCGATCATCGACCTACGGCCTAGGGTGTCCTGGTGCCACGTGTACTGATGGACACCCTTATGCTTGAACATGGTGTTCGTTATGGACAAGCTGTAACTAGCACAGAAGTCCAATAACTGAACACCGCTCGGGTTCAGATCAGGGGGGCCGTTCCTCCCAATCACGCCCCTCCAGGTGTCACTGTCGTTGCCCACGTGGGCGTTGAAATCCCCCAGTAAAACGACAGAGTCCCCAGTCAGAGCACTTTCCAGCACCCCTCCCAGAGACTCCAAGAAGGCTGGGTACTCTGCACTGCCGTTCGGCCCGTAGGCACAAACGACAGTGAGAGACCTATCCCCGACCCGAAGGCGCAGGGAAGCGACCCTCTCGTTCACCGGGGTAAACTCCAACACATGGCAGCTGAGCTGGGGGGCTATAAGTAAACCCACACCAGCCCGCCGCCTCTCACCATGGGCAACTCCAGAGTGGTGAAGAGTCCATCCTCTCTCGAGGAGTGTGGTTCCAGAGCCCAAGCTGTGCGTAGAGGTGAGTCCGACTATCGCTAGTCGGAACCTCTCTACCTCACGCACAATCTCGGGCTCCTTCCCCGCCAGTGAGGTGACGTTCCACGTCCCTAGAGCTAGTTTCCGTGTCCAGGGATCGGGCTGTCGAGGCCCCCGCCTTCGACTGCCACCCGATTGTCTAAGCACCGGCTCCTTACGGTCCCTCCTGTAGGTGGTGAGCCCACGGGAAGGCGGCCCCACGTCGCTCCTTCGGGCTGAGCCCGGCCGGACCCCGTGGGGGGAGGCCCGGCCACCAGGCGCTCGCTTACGAGCCCCAACCCCGGGCCTGGCTCCAGGGTGGGGCCCCGGCTGCGCCATACCGGGCGACGTCACGGTCCTTTGATTTATTCTTCTCATAAGGGGGTTCTGAACCGCTCTTAGTCTGACCCGTCGCCTAGGACCTGTTTGCCTTGGGAGACCCTACCAGGGGCATATAGCCCCGGACAACATAGCTCCTAGGGTCATTCGGTACTCAAACCCCTCCACCACATTAAGGTGGCAGTTCAAGGAGGGGTGGTTTCTTAATAAGAGGCATAATAACTGCGAGCTTGAATGGTTTTGGGATGTGACCTAAAGATAACGACGAGTTGATAATATTGAGAAGAGGTTCTTCTGCTACAGGTAACAACTCTTTCAGTAATTTAGTGGGTACATGATCTAATAAAAATGCTGTGATAAGTTTATTTAGCTCTTCCTGTCCTATAGTTATAAAGCACTAAAGTTTATCTTTGGGTGGAATTATTGAAGCTGAAGTATTAGAATGAAGCTGAAGTATTATTACATTTGTTTTAGTATTTCTGATGTTATCTACTTTATCAGTGAAGATATTATTAAAGTCATTAACTATTAAAATTTGAGGTAATATTTAGATCGGGTGGCACCACTGGGTTAAATAAAAACCTTGAATTGTTTTGGTTATTTTCTATGAGTTTGTGGATATACTCGGCCCTGGCAGTTTTTAGAGCCTGTCTATAGCTGACATACTGTTTTTCCACGCAATTATAAAAACTTCCAAGTTAGTTTTCTTAGATATGGTTGCTCCTTTATGCTTAAGGATGATTGTCTGAAATTGTGGTATGAGCACACTCGCACCCTGAAGAGAGCAGCCCATGAAATGGAGCGTAGCTGAAGGAAAACAAAACTACAGCTATTTCATATTGCTTGGCGGAAAAGTACCCTATCCTACAGAAAAGCATTTAAAACTGCTAAATCTGATTACTTCTCTTCTCATTTAGAAAAATACAAACATATCCCCAAGTATTTGTAGCATCTGTTTAGGATTATGTATGATCACTTAGTCTTTATGTCATAGGGATTCCTCTAGCCTTTTGACATTTGCATATAAATTACAGAATATGACCCCATGGTATACATTTATATGAGTGCTTAATGACAATGTTTATCCCCATAATCTGGAAGATACTGAACAAACCATTTTATTGTACTATTAATGCTATAATGCTAAAATGTAATTCCTGAAGATGAATGTAGTTAATAATATTTATGGCAACGTTTTAAACCTAGTTCTGTGAGCAGACTCAGTAACTGTGGTGTGTTTCTTATGTGTGTTCATTCAAACCAAGACTACTATCCAACCGCGTGCTTTTGTGAATGAATTTGTAGGCTATACACGCACACGTTCTGAGCCTTAACAGTTCTCGAGTTCCTCACTGAGAAACTAGACACTGTTAATGACTTGTTAACTGCAGTTCATAAAATCTGACCCTATAAAATGGCTAAACCTTTTATAGTGTGTCTCAATGCAATTTTATCCGCCCTAAATTGAGCAAAGAAACCCTCTTTTAGCGCAAGCGAAGATAGCGAGCGATGTTCCTCGTTTTCTTAAAATTAAGGTCTTAAGTTATGTATAGCTAGATTAATGCAATTGCATTTTCCAGTGTCATACAACTAAACTATTACGCCCGTGGGTTTAACCATTAGCATAGCTAACTAATGTGTGCCCTCCCACCCGTTCACAGGGCAAAATTAATCTTAGAATACTGTAGGTCAGTATCAGATTAATGATTACCGGGAGTCTTAAAATCTCAATTAAAATTGTTGCAAATACTGCATAAGTTCCATTTATCTGGCGAAATCCCAGAGGCAGCATGTATAAATAGATTTATACTAAAGTTATCTGATATTAGGTGAAGAAACCCCAACTTTCAGTTTTAAAAGCATAAATCTTAACTCTGACAAAGAAACCTCAGATTAGCGGCATGAATTAAACTGCATGGTGAAGAAACCCCACTAGATCTAGATGAATCTAGATTAAAATGGCTCATTTGAATTCTGCTGAAGGCATTCAGAATATGTGTGCTACCCAAATAAAATAATGATTAAAAGTAGCGCTAAGTCTTTTAGAAAGGGTTTCTCAAGACAGGTGATGCATTAGACCAGGGGCTCATCTCCTGTTTCCAGAATGCATTACAAACTGCTTGAGAAAGCTGTAAACTAATTCCACATTGCACAAGGTGCAAACAACCTTATGTCTGTTACACACATAATCTGTCTGCAGTGCGTATGCATTGCGTATTGCGCACCCATGTTAACAGATTCCAGCGTTCACGTGGTTGCGGTCCGTCAGTGTGTTCCAGGAGTGGTGCGTCTGCAGCAGTGCATGTGTACTTCAATAACTGTCTGGTTTGGTTCAGCAACAAAATCGGACATCAGAAGAATACAGAGCACTGTTCAGACTGCTGAAAGGATTATTGGTGCTCCCCTGCCCACCCTTCAAGAACTTTATACATCCAGAGTGAGGAAAAGGGCTCAGAAAATCACTCTGGTTCCCTCACATCCAAGTTACCCCATCTTAGAACTTTTGCCATCTGGCCGGCGCCTCAGAGCCGCAAATACCAGAACAGACAGGCACAAGAACAGTTTCTTCCCCCAGGCAATCTACCTCATGAACTGTTAAATGTTCCCCACTTATGCTTATGCAATAAAAATGTGCAATATCCTTATATTTATTTGTTACCCATCCATCCTAGTACATCTCTGCATCTTACTCAATCCTATTCCATTATCATGTATAGCACAATTGTTTATACACTTATTTTTTTGCATTTTATTTATTTATTTATTTTTGTCTGTGTGTTGTTGTCTCTGTGTACTGGAAGCTTATGTCACTACAACAAATTCCTTGTATGCGCAAGCATACTTGGCAATAAAGCTCTTTCTGATTCTGTATGTACCGAGTAGCAGACTGCAAAAGTGTCCTGTGTGAAAGCACAATGAGTATGAGTCCGTGCTGCTTCTGCACCACATACATAACACACACGGACTGCATACGCACTGCAGATGGATTATGTGTGAAACAGGCGTGCGCCTTGTCGAGGTTTCCATTGGGAAGCTTCTTAAAAATTCCCAGAAGAAAACCCGGCGGCATCTTAGCTGCATCCATGTTAGCATGTCACGTTTGATGTGGTAATTTCACAGTAGGCATACACACAGGTTTAAAGACTTGTTCTCGCCCCCTACATATTCGGCTAGGTATACATCCGCACTAAAATATCAAGGTGAAAGTCATCATAGCTCGCGTAGTATACTGTAGACCCAGCTCCCAACCCAACTTTGAGAATAGATTAACAGCGGTATTTTTTTTTATCGCCCAATAAGAGTCTCATGTTAACACGGCACATTAACGCCGATAACGGCCAACCACTAATATATATACATACACACACACACACACACACACATATACACTACATTCTGTAGTTTGTCCTTCTTGATCTTTGGCCTTGGCTAAACCAGCTGGCCCCACTCTCTCTAGCATCAAAATCTCTATCTCCTATCTCTGCACAGTACCAGAACTGATTATGGAGAACACATGGGCCCACATGAAAAGATCCTAAGGACATTAAAGGAACTGATCCTGAGAGTGGCTTCACCAGCAGGACAAACAAGATTAGACCAGCAGACTCCTTTTTAACTACGAGCAGCATGAGAAACCAACAACCTACCAGAATGCCCTCCTACTTAGAGAAATGCCTAGATCTTGGCCAACAGTCTCTCACCACCATCCATCTTAAAGCCAGATGGTCATGGCACTCAGACAGCACATCAGCAGATGGCTGACGATCCACGACAAGACACAACACAAATGGACACGTGCCCTCTTTTCACCAACAAGGGGAAGTCGTGGCCTAATGGTTAGAGAGTCAGACTCGCAATCGAAGGGTTGGGAGTTCGAGTCTCGGGCCGGCAGGAATTGTGGGTGGGGGGAGTGCATGTACAGTGCTCTCTCCACCTTCAATACCATGACTTAGGTGTTCTTGAGCAAGGCACTGAACCCCTAACTGCTCCCCGGGTGCCGCAGCATAAATGGCTGCCCACTGCTCCGGTTGTATGTTCATGGTGTGTGTGTGTTCACTGCTGTGTGTGTGCACTTTGGATGGGTTAAAAGCAGAGCACGAATTCTGAGTATGGGTCACCATACTTGGCCGTATGTCACTTTCACTTTCATAGACCTGCTGTATTGTTTTGAGCCCAAATGGACTTGAAGCATTCATAGAGTTTTGGCAAGTAAACACTCACATCAGGATACGCACACCAGTTATGGTAGCCTACCACGACAGTAACCCACAGTTATACCCGGCCCCAAATCTGCGTTTGTGTACCCTGACCAAAGACATTCATTATCTCTGCCCCATCAAGCCCTTCCTCCTAGACAACACTGAAGGAATCTGCGGGTTACAACCCTTACAAAGAGAGCCACTCTGCCCGGCTGAGGCCAAGTCACAGAAACACAAGCAGAGATTGTGGGATGGTTTCTTTTCTGGTGGTCTGCTATTTTTAAACTGCTACATGCTTTTAATATATGACCGTCAAGCACTCTTGGATATCCGCAACTCAGTTGCGACCTCATTCACAAAATCTTACAATTTAGATGTGGTCTGCTCCTTTAACAAGACTGATGAGTTGTTCACATCGGTTATCTTGGGACATATCTGCCAGTGGCCCCTTAACATCCCGCGGTGAAAGCGAAGGAGGAAACGAGGAAACCGCAGAGGAAACATCATAAAACTGAAAGCTCATCTGTGTGCTGGCTTTCTCTCAGATCCTTCTCATGAATCTCATGAATGCCACTGGACGTGGCATACCAGTGGCTTCATCATGTTCTCCCCCTGCACCCGAGCCCTGTTTCCCACAAAAATCGACCTCGGCTCCCAACGTCGGGGAGTAACTCATAGAAATCTGCGCGCGCTAGAAAGAGGGTCCTCATCTCCTGTTATTATCCATCCACCGAAAATGGCATTATTAATTGCATGTTCTTTGGTGAATAAGACCTTCTTACTAAATGACTTTTACTCAGCTCACAACTTAGATTTTATGTTTATCACGGAATCCTGGATAAAGTTTGGTGATCTAACTCCGTTTTCTGATCTGATCCCTGCTGTCTGTTCATTTTTTAACTCTCCTCGTCCGAGTGGCATAGTAACCATTTTAAAGAACTCTCTCTCTCTGCATGCTGTCGATTGGTCCCTGGAACGGCCTTTTCCAGCTTTAAAACTTAGTTTCTTCACTTGGACTGGAATGGTCCTGTATGTCTAGTGGTGATTTACCGTTCTCCGCACTCCACAAGGATTTTTTACAGCATTTTACTGAACTGGTCGGCAATATGGCCACAAATTACAATTGCTTTCTATTGGTGGGCGACAGTAATATCCATTTCTGCTGTCCGTCTAACCCCTTATCACATGAGTTTCTTAAAGGTCCCATGACATGACATTTTCACTTTCTGAGGTTTTTTAACATTAATATGAGTTCCCCTAGCCTGTATATGGTCCCCAAGTTTCTAGAAATTGTAATCGGTGTAAATCGAGATTTTGCTATCTTTCTCTGCCTTTAAGAAAATGGAAGCTCAACCGGGCTGATCTTGAATCTCCTCCTTGTGACGTTATAAGGAGAAATGTTACCTCCCCTTTCTCTGCTTTGCACGCCCAAATATTTACATATAATTTAGTCACAATGTCAGCACAGGCGTTACAAACAGACTTTTATGATATGGATTAGACAACACCGCCACAAACAGTGAGTAACAGTGTTCATTAATGCCTGATCTGTGATCAGTGATTTCTGATGTGTAGCTAATTATTCAAGTTCACACAGACTTTCTTTCTAAATCGTTTAATACTGTTTATGCATCAGTGAATCAAGCCAGTGACTAAATAATCAACTTCACGTTGTTTCTCTTAGTAGCATGAAACAAATCTGTTATTTAAATTGTGATTTAATAACTACATAGAGCGATCAAAGAACGCTCCCTTTATTTTTTCGGAGCTGTCACACATCGCGAGTATATCTGCACACTTGCCTAAACTGCTGTTACAATGAATGACGCTGTTATGCTGCACAACAAAGCTCTTACTGTATTCATGTGGTGTATTCATGTGTTTGGTGTTAGTTGTGGTGAAAGCATTTTGAGAGAAAACGTGTTGCAATAATGACGAGATCACTGCATTCACGCGATAAACAGACTCTGTTTACTCAATGCTCATCACTGCAGCTTTTCATGTGACCGAAAAAATAATTATATAATCAACACTTCCATGATTCGTTAATCTCGACATCTGTAATAGTAAAAGAATATATATATATATATGTATATATATTTGAGAGGGGATCAACATGTAATACGCATTTCGTATGCAAAGATGTCAGCCAGTCACAACAGTTGTCGTTTACTCGGAGTCTCACAGCAGACACGCCCCTTCAAACAGAGAAATCAAGCCAGAGGGCTAATATCAGGATATAAAAATGCTTTTTATTTCTAAATTTTAAATGTAAAAATCATACTAACAATATAAGTACACCTAAGGAAACATTAAAAAAGCATTTAAAAAAAGGAAATAATCCATGTCATGGGACCTAGCGATGCTTAGATTATCGATGCTTTTAATCTATCCCAGTGGATCAGTGACTACATTTACATGCAGCCAATAACCCGTTCAAAACCGGGATATTAGCAATAACCCGGTCGCGCACGGCCATGTAAACACCAGCAAAAACCCGGATATGCTCATATTATACCTGGGGTACCCCTTTTCTAACCCGAATACTAGGTCTTGTAAACGCGTTTCGGCATATCCCCATCAAAATGTGTGTTCTGCGCATGTTCTATTCGCAAGGAATCTTGGTCTTTTGAGTAGAGATGGCGCACAAAAAAAATCCGTGAGCAGTATAGAGGCACAGTAGTGTCAAGTGGCACTGGTGGATCAGTACCAGCGCCAAAGCGCAAACAAAGACTATCGCTATCTGCCCCAAACTATTCATTATCCGCCTGCTGCTGCTGTTGTTGTTGTTGTCTTTGGATACAGGAAGATGAATCGGAAATGACGCATATTGCGTCTTGTTGTCCGTACGTCCAGACGCTAAACGTGCGTCGCCGTTTACATCGGGATTGGTGACTGATTACACATTCCATGCATACAGGAGTAACTCTCTCTGCTCACGCATGTAAACGGGTTATCCCGAATGTTTCAGAAACCCGAATAGTGACCTTAACCCGACCATAACCCGAATTTTAACAGCATGTAAACGTAGTCAGTGACTCTACTCATATTCTATGGAAGCATATGGGTAGCAATATTCAATTTGGAATGTAATTTGCAAAATGACAATGCAATATGTAAAATGGCAATGCATTTCTGTATTTACATTTACATTTTCCAATACATTTGTGCAACGTTTGGTGCAAAATGAAAATGAAACTTAAATTACATAATTTTCATTTGCCATTTCGCACACTAGTTTTAATATTTAAAATGAATACTAATTTTAATGCTTTATAAGTTGCAAAATTAAAATGAAAATGTATTACAAAAATTATTAGATATGTATAACATGTCCAAGCAAAAACTGTGGCAAATTTATCATTCAAATGCTATTTTTCTTAATTGCATTAACACTCAAAGTCAAGACAATTACAATTGCATTTTCATCCAATGTCCCGCAATGAATGTAGCAAAATTCAATGTGCACATTGAAAATGTGTTCTGAGCCAATCACGTCTCCGTTCCCCTCGCGCCACGTAAATCACTGCGTGAACAAGGAGGGGCTTGCAGAAGATCAGGAGACTCAAGATTCGAGAGGATTCAAGTGAGAGAACATGGACAAGACAGTTGGTCCGTGTACGTTTTGATCATTTTGGTTTATGGCTTCAATATTTGATTCGCACTTGTGGGCGGAGCTGAAACGCTTCTTTCATCTGATTGATCGAATCGCTTCCACCTTCAGCTCGGTCTTTTCATTCTTTCAGGCAGAATAAGAGTCAGTGCGAGTGCGGCACTGTAATGTCTGAAACCACCACTCACTGTTAATTAGCATAATATTCGAATCAGATGTAGCTGGGCACATAATTTGTGCTGCTGCGACTTGCAAGAGACCCCGTTAAATTATTTATAGGTTACAAAATTATATAAATAATGTCCCACTGATAAAAACAGTGCAAATAGTTATGTCTACTTGGATAACAGTGAAGTGGAAATAAATATAGTTACATTTATGAAAAAAAATTAAATAGGATTTTTTGGGAAGGTAAGTCTGGCCAGTTATACAGCAACGTGAGTCAGACGAGTCTGAAGATCTGAGCTGAATTTGGTGAAACATTAAAGTTCTAGTCTGTGTCAATTACTCTCATAATAAATAATAATAATAATGTTACCCTTATTTTTCGGACTAAAAGTCGCACCTAAGTATAATTTGTATCAGTCCAAAAATACGTCATGACGAGGAAAAAACATATATAAGTCGAACTGGACTATAAGTCACATTTATTTAGAACCAAGAGAAAACATTACCGTCTCCAGCCACGAGAGGGCGCTCTATGTTTTCAGTAGTAGACGGTAATGTTTTCTCTTGGTTCATTTCCCTGGGTTAATTTCTCTTGGTTTATGTCAAATTACTTTTGATAAATAAGTCGCCCCTGACTGTAAGTCACAGCACCAGCCAAACTATGAAAAGAAGTGCGACTTATAGTCCTGAAAATACGGTAAATATATGTTGTTCCACTTCACTTTTATCCAAAGAGACAGAACTATTTGCACTGTATTTATCAGTGGGACAATATTCATACAATACTACAACCTAGAAATAATTTGCAGGTCGCAGCAGCACGAATTATGTGCCCAGCTACATCTGATTCAAATATGATGCTAATGAACAGTAAGCGGTGGTTTCAGACATTACAGTGCCACACTCGTACTGACTTATTCTGCCTGAAAGAATGAAAAGACCGAGCTGAAGGTGGAGCGATTCGATCAATCAGATGAAAGCAGCGTTTCAGCTCTGCCCACAAGTTCGAATGAAATATTGAAGCCATAAACCGAAATGAACGTACAAGGACCAACTGTCTTGTCCATGTTCTCTCACTTGAATCCTCTTGAATCTTGAGTCTCTTGATCTTCTGCAAGCCCCGCCTTGTGCACGCAGTGATTGACATGGCGGGAGGGGGCGAAGACATGATCGGCTCGGAATGCATTTTCAATGTGCACATTGAACTTTGCTACATTCATTGCGGGACATTGAATGAAAATGCAATCGTAAGTGTCTTGACTGTGAGTGTTAATGCAATTAAGAAAAATAGCATTTGAATGATAATTTTGCCACAATTTTTCCTTGAACATGTTATACATATCTAATCATTTCTGTAATACATTTTCATTTTAATTTTGCAACTTATAAAGCGTTAAAATTAGTATTCATTTTTTATATTAAAACTAGTGTGTGAAATGGCAAATGAAAATTATGTAATTTAATTTTCATTTTCATTTTGCACCAAACGTTGCACAAATGTATTGGAAAATGTAAATGTAAATACAGAAATGCATTGCCATTTTACATATTGCATTGTCATTTTGCATATTGCATTTCAAATTGAATACTGCTACCCATATGCTTCCATAATATTCAGGGATCTTGAACGTTGGATCTTGTACTCTCATATGGGCTTGATGTGACTGATATTGTGCTCTCTGATTTTATTATCTCTGACCATAAGCCTATATTATTCACACTGTCTCTTCCAGAGCTCTCTTATTTTTCAAATACAACTGTAAGTCTTGTTTCTACTCTCCACAGTTTAGCACAAATTATAACTTGTGTTTTTTTCTGAATGTTGCTCACAGTTGCACTTGGATCAATCGCTATCTGACTTGGATGCTGATCAACATCTTAGCATTTGAACTCTGCCTGGCTTAAGGCAGCAATGCAACTGCCCCCCTTAAGCCTCACAAGCAAAAAACAAAATCTTCTGTGGCAAAACACTGATACCCATCTTCTAAGACAATAGAAAGGCAGAATGTAAATGGAAACAAGACAAGCTGCATATCTCTCTTCAAATGTTCAGAGACTCTCTTACTTTTTACCAGACTGTAGCTAAGTGTGCAAAAGCTGCATACTTTTCTAACCTAATAGGAAATTATCACTCTAAACCTAAGGTTTTATTTTCAATTATTCAATCTGTTACCAATCCTTCTGTTAACACCTTGCCTGTTGCCTCTGATGCTCTCTGTGAAAGCTTCTTGAGATATTTTAGTGACAATTACTAACTAAGACTTGGTGTCTGCCCCAATTTTACTTTAACCATGTCTCCAATCATGTCATCTTCCTCTGCATTTTTGGATGCTTTTGAACCCATCAATCTCCAGCAATTGAAGGAGGTGGTTGACAATCTTAAACCCTCTTTCTGTTCTAACGATATCATTAAACCCAAATTTTTTAAATTCATTATTGATTCGTTTGGGCCAGGTTTGCTGTCTCTTATTAATAAGTGTCTCCAAACTGGCTCTGTTCCTGCCGACCTTAAAGTCGCTACAGACACTCCTCTGCCCAAGAAGCCTTCACTGGACCCCACTGTTCTAAAAAAATTTCGTCCAATTTCAGTTTTTTCCTTTCATTTCAAAAGTTTTAGAGAAAATTGTGCTAAATCAACTTTAACACTTTTTGACTAGTAATTCTATTTATGAGGCTTTTCAATCTGGTTTTAAGTCAAGTCAAGTCACCTTTATTTATATAGCGCTTTAAACAAAATACATTGCGTCAAAGCAACTGAACAACATTCATTAGGAAAACAGTGTGTCAATAATGCAAAATGATAGTTAAAGGCAGTTCATCATTGATAGTTAAAGGCAGTTCATCATTGAATTCAGTGATGTCATCTCTGTTCAGTTAAATAGTGTCTGTGCATTGATTTGCAATCAAGTCAACAATATCGCTGTAGATGAAGTGACCCCAACTAAGCAAGCCAGAGGCAACAGCGGCAAGGAACCGAAACTCCATCGGTGACAGAATGGAGAAAAAAACCTTGGGAGAAACCAGGCTCAGTTGGGGGGCCAGTTCTCCTCTGACCAGACGAAACCAGTAGTTCAATTCCAGGCTGCAGCATAGTCAGATTGTGCAGAAGAATCATCTGTTTCCTGTGGTCTTGCCCTGGTGGTCCTCTGAGACAAGGTCTTTACAGGGGATCTGTATCTGGGGCTCTAATTGTATAATATTATTGACTAATATTAGCGTAGATGCCATTCTTCTAATGATGTAGCAAGTACAACGGGTGGTATGGGAAGTGTTCCCGATTTACCTAATTAATGCAGCCTAAAAATCCTTTAACGGATTTGGATATTAAAAGCTTGTCAGAGATGACATCTGCTCTGTGCTGCCTGCCTCATTGGATCCGCTACAATTTACATATCGTAGCAACCGTTCTACAGACGATGCTATTGTTTTCACCCCACACACTGCTCTCTCCCACCTGGAAAATAAGAACACCTATGTGAGAATGCCGTTTGTGGACTACAGCTCAGCATTTAACACCATATTTCCTGACACACTTTTTGCGAAGCTCCAGACTCTGGGACTAAACAGATCTCTGTGCAGCTGGACCCTGGACTTCCTGACAGGCAGAAGTCAGGTGGTCAGAATGGGCAACATTACTTCATCCCCGCTGACCCTCAAAACTGGTGCTCTTCAGGACTGTGTCCTCAGCCCACTCCTGTACTCCCTGTACACACAACTATGCTGCCACACACAGGTCCAACGTCATCGTCAAATTCGCTGATGGTGATAGGCCTGATCACCAACAATGATGAGGAGGCCTACAGAGAGGAGGTGAGCACCCTTACTAAATGGTGTGAAGAGAACCACCTCTCAACATCGACAAGACCAATGAGCTGGTGGTGGATTTCGGAAGACAGAGCAGAGAACACAAACCAGTCATTATCAACAAGACACATGTGGAGCTTGTGTTTTGCTAACTGTATGTGCATATGCATATAATGTATAGTGTTAACTGTAGGTATGTCTAATAGTATACTGTGTGTACTGACAATATGTATGTGCATATTGCACATTTTCACCTGTTGAAGTCTGTATGGTTATATGTACAGCCCGAAGCCATTTGTTTTGAGAATAATGGCTGGCTGATGAAGTTATTGGCTGGCTAGCCAGCTCAGCCAAAACCTAAATGGCTGCTGCAGCCGCCAAACAAGTCTACAGATGTCTATGTTATACTGATTAACTAAATCTAAATCTTTCCAAGCATTGCATGGCTTACACTATATTTCTACAAAATGCAATACAATGTAATAAAAAAAGACCAGATTTTACTTTCACAATGTATGCACATATTTATTTTGTAGTCTGTATGCTACTAAACATTTTCAAATAGCCTACAATTGATGGGGAAAAAATTACAGAGGGATTTATGGATATCTACTTTTGTTATCCTGTAAATCAGAATATACTGTGTCAATAGCCTTAAAAAATGATTTTCGCCATGTTTTTTTGGAATAAAATGTTATATATCAGGCTAGGAATAATATATTTACAAATCCCTCTGTAAATGTCTTCATAATATAACTAGGTACTACTGAAGTGGAGATTTCGGACTTGGAGTATGAGAGAAAGGTCATTTTGAGAAAACAGGCTTTAAAGATTTATCATCAGCCAATGAGATCGCGCATTCAATCTTTTTACTTTCACGATTGGTTGCTGATAAAAAGGAAATGACCATATTTGGATTCAACAGGATTGTATAGAAGAGAGAGAGCTAAACGGTGCATGTGATGAGAGGGTGACGGCAGAGATCGTGGAGAAGTATGTTGATTAAGAACGCAAACTTTTGTTGAATTTATGAGAAATCTACAGACGCAAACAGACGAAGTGTAGTAAAATAAAGACCTATATGTGTATTTCGGACTTTTTTTTCACCACAAGTCTGAAAGAAGATATGTTATTGAAGACAAATATCCAAAAATCTCAAAATTGACCAGGAAAAAACCCCCGATGTTTTTGCCTGCCGTGTCTCGTCTTAATATAAACACACACTGTTATCAGTATTATTTTGGACAAAGTTTTGCACATTTCACTTCAATGTACACTGAAGCATGCATCGTGAATTAGCAATGTGGAAACGGTGGTTTGTTACTGCAGTAATATCACGTTCAGTGCTATAAATCTCTCCGTTCCAGAATATTTGGTTCATAACATCAATCTTTGATTCAGGTGTTTGTGCAACCGTGCCCTGAAGATTTAAAAAAAAGTCTGGGTAGGCCTAAGTTAAAAAAAAGTAAGTAGGAATTAAAGTAAGTATGTGAGAAGTGAGATCAAAATTACCTTGCTTGCTTCTTTCCGCCATTTCACCTCAGTGCGAAAAAAAAAATGCATCGCTTCTTCTGTACGGAAAACGAGCAATTTTAATTAGTCGTCAATTCACTGTGAGTCTGTGTATCGTAGCAACGAGCACAAGACTGTGCTGTTATGAAACCAGTGGGTTTTGTGTGTGTATGTCTCTATGTGATAGAATTATTATTTGATGCAAATAATTCTAGCCGGCTCAGCCAAACTTTATCAGATGGCGGCTCAATTTGCCTTAGGAAATTATTGGCTGGCGGCGGCTGAAATTCTAAATGGCGCAAATGGCGGCGGCTTCGGGGTCTAGTTAAATGTTAATTGTTTCTGCAATTTCTGGAGCACGCTCCCTAAATTTTCACTCACCAAGCCACATGTGCTGCGATGATGTGACAATAAATGTGGTTTTATTAACAAAGTTCGGGAGGAGCACGATCAGATAATCATCCAATTTGGTACAGGTTCATCTCGTTTAGCTAATCATCTTAACTAGCACACAAGCGTATATATATCCAGTCTTCCTACCTCCTGTCCCACGACAGTTTTTTTTTTTGGCATGGACGGTTTGTCAGCATTTGGTTTGCTCTGTCTGTCATCTTTATCACAGGCCCAATTTTCCTTCCGATGAAGATATCTATACCGGGGATTTTTTCAGATCTGCTGCTTTTTTGCTGGACCCATGATCACTCCTACCCCGCTAAACACGGCCGCTGAACACCAACAAGTGTCATCGCGTCAGCTGCTCTTCTCACCAAGCCACAAGTTGTGGCCAAAAGATTGTGCAAATCCCCGAGCTCGCCTCACTCGACAACAAGATTGTCCCGCCCAAGACCGGGCTCTCTTATAATGCTGGATCGCACCAGCAGCAGGCATTCAACCAGCCCATCTCACCGCAGCAAGCCTTTCTCGCTTTTCCGACCGTGGCACAGTTTGATGCTGCCTCCACTAGCGGCGAAGACAGTGCATTGTAGTGATGTGTCGTTCGTGAAAGAATCGTTCTTTTTGAAAGAATCTTTTAGGCGAACGAATCGTTCTCTGTTTACCATCATTAATGAAGAGTTTTCCAGAGTTGTCATCCACACTGAGCGAATTTCATATGAGTCTGAACGATATTTAGAGCTCTCATTTGTGAACGAAAGGACTGAACCGGTACACATGTCGAGTTGAATGAATTGAAAAAAAAAAAAATATATATATATATACCAACATTTGTAATACAAAAATATATTAAGTGGCTAAGAGAAGGCCTGCAGTGCTTTTTCATTTAAAAAAATATTAAAACATCATTGCGAAAGAACCTGACGTGAGATTTAAAATAAATTAAAAGAGGCTTCAAGACAGAGGAATTTGCCTCAATCATTTTTTTGTAATTGAGTTACTCGAGGAATCGTTTCAGGAAACCCCTCATCTGAGTTATGTTGCATGCTCAACGGTGGCTAGGGATCTCCCTCCCGATGGGGTACAGCCGCTGGCTCCCTTCGGTTGCATTAGGAGCCCTTCATCCGACGTGCCAAACCGCGGCTCTAATCTCATTGCCTATTCAGCATCTGACGGGGCTCTCCCTTCTGGTGCAGCAGACCCACAGCTCCCTTCGGTCGCAGTGTGAATCCCCTGTCCGAGTTATGTCGCATACTCAATGGCGGCCTGGGATCTCTGTCCCGAAGGGGTACAGCCGCTGGCTCCCTTCAGTCGCAGTGAGAACCCTACATCAGATGCACCAAACCGCGCCTCGTACTCAGCCGCAAGAGGGACTCTCCCTTCCGGTGAAGCAGAGCCGCAGCTCCCTTCGGAGGCAGCAAGAGTCCCTCATTTTTTGATATCCGGCATCGTGCTCCTCTCATAAGCGGCATGGAGGGCTCGCCATCTAAGACGTTGCGAGCCGCAGCTCTCGTCGAGCACTGCATGGGCCCACAATTTTCCACTTTGCCACAGTCCATTTTAAATGAGCCTTGGCCCAAAGAAAAAGCCTGCGCTTCTGGATCATGTTTATATATGGCTTCTTTTTGGACCTATAGAGTTTTAGCCAGCATCGGCGAATGGCACGTTGGATTGTATTCACCGACAATGTTTTCTGGAAGTAAATTGTGTGTTGTGATTTCCATTACAGTAGCATTCCTGTATGTGATGCAGTGCCGTCTAAGGGCCCGAAGATCATGGGCATCCAGTTTGGTTTTCCAGCCTTGACCCTTATGCACAGAGATTGTTCCAGATTCTCTGAATCTTTGGATGATATTATGCACTGTAGATGATGATAACTTCAAACTCTTTGCAATTTTTCTCTTAGAAACTTCTTTCTGATATTGCTCCACTATTTTCCGCCGCAGTAGTGGGGCAATTGGTGATCCTCTGCCCATCTTGACTTCTGAGAGACACTGCCACTCTGAGAGGCTCTTTTTATACCCAATCATGTTGCCAGTTGACCTAATAAACAAAATGGTCCTCCAGCTGTTCCTTATATGTACATTTAACTTTTCCGGCCTCTTATTGCCACCTGTCCTAACGTTTTTGGAATGCGTAGCTCTCATGAAATCCAAAATTAGCCAATATTTGGCAAGACATTTCAAAATGTCTCCCTTTTTAAACATTTGATATGTTATCTATAGTCTATTGTGAATAAAATATAGATTTATGAGATTTGTAAATTATTCCATTCCTTTTTTACTCACAATTTGTAAAATGTCCCCAACTTTTTTGGAATCGGTTTTGTATGTATTTTTGTATATATTTGTTTTCATTCCTCAGCATGTTTGGCAGTGTGGAACTGGGAAATCTAAACCCAAGGATGGTCACTCATGTACACATTAAAGTCATCTACAACTTAGAGGGACCCTTTTTGTAAGTAAATTTCTTCCTGTTCATATTGTTTTCAACACAATGCACTGACACTGCAGTTAATTACATAAACCTTCTCAACAAAAAAATACAATAAAAAATGAATAAAATGAAGATCCTTGTCGAAATTTAATTCACATTTACATTTAGTCATTTAGCAGACACTTTTATCCAAAGCAACTTACAAAGGAGGACAATGGAAGCAATCAAACACAACAAAAGAGCAATGATATATAAGTGCAATAACAAGTCTCAGTTAGCTTAAATGCAGAACACGTAGCAAGGGCTTTTAAATAATATGTAGCGCCCCCTAGCGTGTCTAGCTATTAGTGTGGAGTGTGCTCCCCGAATTCCTATTTATCAAAAAATCTCTCTCTAAATTAATTAATGCACTAAATGTAATTCCCTAATTATTATATACTTGTAACCGTTTACCTTAAGGGCAGCTTTTAACTCAATTCAAAGTGGTGATACAGTGTCTTTATAGCCAAATTAAAGTAAAACACTAATTGTAATCAGCTCAAGTGCTAGGTTAAATAAACATTAACTTTTATAGTTACATTAATATTCCACCCGTTTTAAATGGCTATCAATACTGTAAGTGAAATAAACATCAAGTCACAGGTCACTTATCTTAATCAGTATTGATAAATACTTTCACTTTAAACCAGTCTACTCAATATCTTGCCTCAAGTATCAAAATTATAAATGTCATAAACCCAATGTAATGCAAAGCTTCAACAGAAATTCGTTTGAACCATTTACTGGAAAAAATATAGTATGTACATATATACAGTTCAAATATCAAGTGCAATTCAAATTACCAGCGATGCTGGTGATTGAAGACGTCGTCCGACAGCTAAGCAGAGAATGGTTCTGGAGATGAGGGCATTTTTTCAGACGATGCACAAAAGGGCAACCGAGCAGGCTACTCGCTGGCAAAGTCCTTGTAACTAAATCGTTCTGACTAGCAGTTCACTCTTTCTCCTCGTGGAAAACTCTAACTGAGTTTCGCGAAACCATAAACTTTCATGCTGTAAACTTCTATACAAATGTCTGTAACTCACTCTTTGTGCAGTCTACAAGTACATGTACTATCACAAACATTAACTTGGTGTTTTACCAAATTTCTAACGTGACAGTCACAGCGCGATTCTCACTCATGTCTCTCCATCTCCTCCTCCCGATCTCCTCTTCCTCCACCTCGCGACCTCTCACCCCGATTCCTGATTGGATCTTTCTTCTGGGTATATACATTTTTAACTAAAGCAATTTTTAACACACACAAACATTATTTAAACATTTTTAACATCATGAAATTTACATTTTAAAGAAAACAAACAAAATAAAAATAATGATTTTAGGAAATACCCAAAATTCCCATAGGGCTACATCCTCCCCTTACTAAATGTCTAAATGTCCTCATTAGACATAAAACATAATCCCCACATTCCACTATGTAGACTAATTAACCCCTTTGTCTTTTTAAAACTATGAGCTCCTAATTATGATCTACGTGGAAACCTAATGTTTTCCTAGTTTAATAATTATTCCTCTGTGCACTATGGTAAGTGGTTGCTCACTTGACTTTCCAGGTCCATCATAGGTAAGTCTCAATACTGGTTTCATTTGTCTTTTCTCAGTTAATCTTGATCTAGGTACACTATTAACTTTTGTTTTAGAGCTCAGTTTTTCTTTAGGTGCACAGACAGAATTTCTTCCAGCATCCAGGTCTGTTCCTGAATCATAAGAATCTGACTCTGTCACTGCTTGACCTTCTTTATCAGATTTTATGTTGGACTCTATTTCTTCTGCTGACTGCACAGAATTTGGTTCTATAACGTCTTCATACTTTGAACAAACTGAAACTCCATCAGACTCTTCTCTTTAGTAGACATTCCACATAATCCCGGTATGGTATACTGGTATGGTCACACTCCATCTCAGATGAGGAATCCGTCATCTCTGAGACTTCTTCTCTTTGCCTCATTTTCGGTTGTCCTTTTCTTGTTCGAGTTGATCGTATTCTGGGTCTCACAGTGGTTTCTTCACAGGCTTGCTCCACTGGGATCCTCACAGATTGTCCAATAGGTAATATGTGGTCACGATGAATGGTTCTTATTCTGCCTCTGCCTCCCTCAGGTCTCACACGGAATACAGGTAAGTTTGGCATCTTTCCTACCACTACATGGGGTATGGAACTCCATCGGCTGTCCAGCTTGTGTTTCCCTTTTAGACCTAGATTCTTTAGAAGAACACAATCTCCTTCCTGTATGTTCTGAAAACAGACCTTTTGATCATAGGCTCTCTTGTTCCTCAAGTGAGTCTTGTCAGCAGCTTGACTAGCCAGTTGATAGGCTCTTTGCAGGTCCTGTTTCAGGCTTTCAACATACTGAAAATGGTTCCTCTCCTCTGTTCCATCTTTTGACGTTTCAAAGCACAGGTTTACAGGCAGTCTAGCTTCCCTACTGAACATTAAGTAGTAAGGAGAGTATCCCGTTGAATCACTTTTTGTGCCATTGTACGCATGCACTAATGAAGCTACATGCTGACTCCAGGATCTCTTCTTCTCTTGCCCTAACGTAGCCAGCATAGAGAGCAGTGTACGATTGAACCGCTCCAGCTGGGGGTCCCCTTGAGGGTGATACGGAGTCGTTCGTGATTTCCGTATGCCCAAAGTTGTCAGAAGTTCTCTTATCAGTCTCAACTCAAAATCTCTTCCCTGATCAGAATGAATCCTAACAGGTAAGCCATAGTGAATGAAATACTTTTCAACTAGGATCTTAGCTACTGTCAGGGCTTTCTGATTCTTTGCATGAAAGGCCTGTGCATATCTGGTATAGTGATCGGTCACAACCAGGATGTTACTAATGCCCCTGGAATCGGGCTCCATTGACAAAAAGTCAATACACACAAGGTCCATAGGACCACTACTGGTGATTTGGTGCAGAGAGGCAGCTTTCTTGGCAGGTGTTTTACAAGTAATGCACAGTCCACAATTCCTCACATACTCCTCTGCATCATGAGCCATTTTGGGCCAGTAGAATCTTGCTCTTAGGAGTTGAGTTACCCTCTCCACCCCTAAGTGGCCCATGTCATCATAAAGAGAGTGCAACACTACTTCTCTGAACTCAGCAGGCAGTACAAGCTGTAATGCCTCCTAGCATCTCTGGGTCTAAGTCTTTATTGCTAGGCCAAACTCCCTGTTTCAATGCCTCAATCACCCGTCTGATCACAGTATCCCTCTTCTGGGCAGTCATCAAGTCAGCCTTTGATAGTTGTTCCAGTGAGCTGAGGTGTAACTGAGACGGAAATGCATACACTTCCGGTATACAGGCTGGCGAAGCTCCTAATTGTTCCACATATCTGGGGGATGAATTTGGAGATACATTCACTTCCACCCGCCGACATATGGACTTCACTTCGTTCTGAGACATGTCATCCCACTCCCCGTCTTCAGGTAAGTTGTGAGACAGCAAGTCAGCATCAATGTTTGCTTTTCCAGGCCTATATTTTACTTCGAAGTCATAGGTGGCCAGGGCTGCAAGCCAACGATGACCTGTTGCGTTGAGTTTGGCCGTGGTAAGTACGTAAGTCAACGGGTTATTGTCAGTGCATACGGTGAACTTGAATATATAAAGGTAGTCATGAAATTTATCAACGACAGCCCATTTCAACGCAAGGAACTCTAGCTGATGTACAGGTTATCGCTGTTCAGAAGAGCTCAACTTTCTGCTGGCAAACGCAACTGGTCTTAACCCTTCTGGATGTTCCTGATACAGTACGGCACCAAGCCCTTTGAAACTTGCATCAGTGTGTAGAACATATGGCTTATTGGCATCAGCAAATGCCAGTACAGGTGCATTGAGCAGACACTGAATGATACGATTGAATGCATCCGTACAGGACTGATCCCATCGGTCACTGAATGGTTCTCAGTCTTTAAAATATGTCTTGGTCTTGTCTGGGGTTTGCTTCCTTCAATGCTGGGTGGGTGCATAGCCCTTTGTCAGTTCAGTGAGAGGCCTAACAATCACAGAGTAGTTCGCTATAAAGCGTCGATAATACCCACAGAAACCTAGAAAAGACCGCAATGACTTAAGGTCTGTGGGCATAGGCCACCTAGCGACTGCCTCTAGCTTTTCAGGGTCAGTAGCAACACCATCAGCGGACACTATGTGACCCACATACTTAACCCTGGGTTGACAAAATTGACACTTGTCAAGGGAGAGTTTTAGCCCTACCTCTTCAAGCCTATCTAACACTCGCATGAGGCGTTCTTCGTGTTCTTCTAAAGAACTTCCAAAGACTATGAGATCATCCAAATAAACTAACACCTGAAGGAGATTCATATCGCTGACAGAAAGTCTTTGGAACGTCGCAGGCGCTCCAGTTATGCCTTGGGGCATCCTTTCAAATTGGAAAAATCCAAGGGGACAAATGAAGGCGTAGACGTAAATCAAGGACAGAAAACCATTTGCTCCCAGTTAAACAATCCAACGCATCGTCTATGCGAGGAGACGTGTACTGGTCTGGAATTGTACGCCTATTAAGGGTCCTATAGTCAACACACATTCTGATACGCCCAGTCTTTTTTCTGGCGATCACAATTGGTGATGCATATTGGCTATGTGACTCCTTAATTATACCAGCCTTTAACAACTCTTGCAAGTGCTGACGAACATCGTCAATATCTGCGGGAGCTAAACGTCTTGAACGTTCTCTAAATGGCTTTGCATCGGTCATCCTGATATGGTGTTCCACATCCTTTGCAAGGCCAACATCCCACTCATGCAATGAGAATATGTTTGCTTGCTTACATAACTTTTGACTGAGTCGTGCTTTCCATTGTGATGATATGGGCGAGTCGCCAAACTGGATCAGTTGCGGGTCTAACTCTGTTGGTACAGTCAAGGCCTCAGTTTCAACTTTCAGAGATGGAACGACTGGATCAACGTGACACAGCTGGCCTAAGACAGTTCCAACTGGAATGATGGTGTCTTTCATGGACACATTCTGGATAAGGATAGTGAGGTGATCATCCACTGCAGTACCATGCATGACCATAGGATGCAGCAGTACTCCGGATGGTAGTGGAGCGGTGGGTGATGCCTCAACCATCAACATGTCTTTACCCAGAGGCCTCTTCAAGTCCACTTCACAGATGGCGCAGCATTCACCACCAGGAGGTAAGGTTAGTGAGCCTGGACCCATCCACTTCACACATGCAACTTCATCCTCTTCACCCTCAGTGGTTGGTTTGTCTGTGTTACAAATGGAGTTCTTTGCCTTTATGCCAAGGGTCTGTGCAATGTCAACTCCTGTGGTCTCCTTGCAGAGCATGGACAGTCTCTGGAACAGGTTTGCATTTGTTCCTAGGATCACAGGGGTCTTTTCAATGTTGGCAAGGTACCGGAGAACACTCTCAGATGACAGTAACTGCTGTTGCCACCTGATGGTGTCCCCATCTTAGTCAACAAATCACCCACCGCACGAATAATAGACTCTGCTGAGCCACTCTCAGGAGGTTCTTCCAACAAACTCTTTAACGGAGTCGAAGGAGTAGGACTTTCAGAAGCAATAACAATCATCCACTTTTTCATCTTGCCCTCTGGCAACAGTTCAGGAGGGACTTTGGTGGGGTCCTCCATCTCTTTACACTCGCAGAGCACCCTGTGGCTATCCATTAAAATGTATATAATACAAAATATTAGAAAGGTGGTTTGATTTAAATGTTTTTTTAAGAATTGAAATAGTGAGTGCTAAAGTCAAATAAAGATGGAAGATATTTGTTTTAAGCTGATTCTTGAAGATAAGGAATCAGCTGCTCTGATTGAGTTGGGACGGTCATTCCACCAGGAGGGAACATTTAATTTAAGTCCGTAAAAGTGACTTTGTGCTTTTTTGAGATGGCACAATCAAGCAATGTTCACTTGCAGAACGCAAGCTTCTAGAGGGCATATACATCAAAAGTAATGAATTTAGGTAAAGGGGTGCAGAGCCAGTGGTGGTTTTGTATGCAAACATCAATGCCTTGAATTTTATGTGAGCAGCCATTGGTAGCCATTGTAAACTGATAAACAGAGGTGTGACGTGTATTCTTTTCAGCTCATTAAAAAATTTTTCTTGCTGCCACGTTCTGAATTAATTGTAAAAGTTTGATAGAACTGGCTGGACGACCTGCAAAGAGAGCATTGCAATAGTCCAGCCTGGACAGAACAAGAGCTTGAACAAGAAGTTGTGCAGCATGTTCTGAAAGAAAGGGCCTGATCCTCTTAATGTTGAATAAAGCAAATCTGCAGGACCGGACAGTTTTAGCAATGTGGTCTGAGAAAGTTAGCTGATCATCAAGCATAACTCCAAGGTTTCTGGCTGTTTTTGATGGTGTTATGGTTGATGTGCCCAACTTGATGGTGAAATTGTAATAAAATGATGGGTTTGCTGGAACCACAAGCAGTTCTGTCTTGGCAAGATTGAGTTGAAGGTGATGGTCCTTCATCCAGTAAGAAATGTCTGTTAGACAAGCTAAGATGCGAGCAGCTACCGTTGGATCACCAGGATGGACTGAGAGGTAGAGTTGAGTGTCATCAGCATAGCAGTGGTATTCAAAGCCATGTTTCTGAATGAAAGATCCTAATGATGCCATGTAGACAGAGAAGAGAAGTGGTCCAAGAACTGAGCTCTGAGGCACCCCAGTAGTTAGATGTTGCTACTTGGACACCTCACCTCTCCAAGATACTTTGAAGGACCTATCTAATAGGTAAGACTCAAACCACTGGAGTGTGGTTCCTGAGATGCCCTTTGCCTGTAGGATTGACAGGTGGTTAACTGTGTCAAAATCAGCTGACAGATCAAGCAAGATAAGTATTGAGGATTCTGTTCTTGCCAGTCTTAGGGCTTCAACAACTGAGAGCAAGTTATTCTCAGTTGAATGTCCACTTCTGAAACCAGATTTGTTGCTGTCAAGGAGGTTGTTCTGTGTGAGAAAGACAGAAACTTGGTTGAACACAGCTCGTTCAAGTATTTTTGTAATGAAAGGAAGAAGGGAAACTGGTCTGTAGTTCTCTAAAAGAGATGGGTTGAGGCTGGATTTCTTAAGTAGTGGAATTATATGAGTCTAAATGATGTGGGAAAAACACCAGTGTGGAGGGATGTGTTAATGATGTGAGTGAGTGCAGGTACAACTGCAGGAGAGATGTCTTGAAGGAGATGAGATGGAATAAGATCAAGCGGACAAGCAGTAGGATGATTAGAAAGGATGAGTTTGGAGACTTCTGCCTCAGAGAGTGAAGAGAAGGATGTGAATGAATGCATGTCTGCTGGTGATATGTGCTTGACAGATTGTGGTGTGGAAAATTGTGCACTGATGTTTTTAATTTTATAAATGAAAAATGTGGCAAAGTCGTCAGCTATTAGATATGAAGCAGGAGGGGGAGCAGGAGGACAAAGGAGAAATGTTTTAAAAAGCATGCGAGAGTTAGACGAATTATGAATTTTGTTCTGGTAGTATGTCCTTTTAACAGTGGAGACATTAGCAGAGAAGGAAGAGAGGAGTGACTGATACACATTAAGGTCAGTAGTATTTTTGGATTTGCGCCACACCCTTTCAGCAGCTTAGCTTAGAACAATGTTCACATAGAACATCAGAAAACCAAGGGGCAGAAGAGATGGTATTGGCTGGCCTGGAAGACAAGGGGCAAACGGTGTCTAAACAAGATGTAAGAGTGGAGCAGAAAGTATCAGTAGTACTGTTAGCATCAAAATATGCTAACAGTTTAGGGGAAGGAAGCGAAGATGAAACCAGTGCAGATAGCCGGGAGGGTGACAGTGAGCATAAGTAACGTCGAAAGATGACGTGAAGGGGTAAGTGATGTGTCAGGGACCATGTTGTTGTTAAAAGTGAGGAGGAAGTGATCCGAGGTGTGCAGTGGAGTAGTCAGTACATTATCAATGGAGCAGTGTCGTGTGTAAACAAGGTCCTGGGGGTCGATAGAAAACTACAAACTGTATTTTAAGAGGGTAGGTAACAGTAACTGAATGAGATTCAAAGGAACTGTTGATACACAAAAATGGTAAAGGATTACATTTCCAGTCATTAGAGATGAGCAGACCAATACCTCCACCTCTTCCAGGTAAAAGAGGGGAGTGGGAAAATGAGAAATTATTGGAGAGTGCTGCAGGTGTAGCAGTGTCCTCTGGTTTGATCCAGGTCTCTCTCAGGGTCATGAGATTAAGATTTGAATGACTAATAATAGAAGTAATGAAATCGGATTTGTTTACAGAAAACTGGCAATTTCAGAGACCAGTAGAAAGAAAGTAGTGTATTAGCAGACATAGGCAAAGTGTGCAGGTTTTTAAGATTGCACAGCCTACATTGTGTGATACATGGGTTGCGAGTGGTAGTGATAGTAGCGATCTGGAAACACATAGTAAGAATTGTTTATAAAAACTAAAACAGCAGTAAAACAAGTAGAAGGAAAAAATTATTACTCAACACAATATTTTTATCCCTTGCCAGTGTCCCTGCCCGGTGTATTTGCACGGTAGGTAGAGTCAATGGTCTTTACACTCTTTGGTCTTCATACAAGGAGGTCTTAACTGGAGGGCTGCCGCGACCTAATCTTTTCTATACCGTCAGACAAAATGGAAATTGTATTCAGCTGAACACATTTTAGTGATTTAACTGCTTCTCTCAAAGGGTATTTCTTTACACTGTCTTTTGCTAACACTTGAACACACCTTACTGTTTATTACAACAAAGGTCTAAGCAAGCACACGACACTGATAACATATGTGATAGAGTATGAGAACAAACGTAGCACGTCTCAACACAGTTGACAAACAAGTGTTTCCTAGAAAGGACAACTGTGCTAAACACTAATGAGACAAGAAATAAATACATTTATAATCTGCTTTTAAATGTCCGCTGATTTAACTGCTTCTCTCAAAGGCTATTTCTTTATACTGTCTTTCGATAGCGCTTGAACACACTTCACTGTTTATCACAACAAAGGTCTAAGCAAGCGCACAACACTGACAACATATGCAATAGAGTATGAGACAAAAGTCAGCACGTCTCAACACCGTAAACAAACAAGTGTTTCCTAGCAACGACAACTGAGTTTAACACTAATGCAACATTTATGCATTTAGCAGATGCTTTTATTCTAAGCGACTTAGTGCATTCAGGCTATACTGTTTTTTTTTTTTTGTTTGTTTGTTTTTTTTTACCAGTATGTGTGTTCCCTGGGAATGGAGTCTTATTTTTGTCTAACAATTTTTTTTTAATTATTAGATGTTTTATATGCTTTACTTCAAGTATGAATTTATCAGTCAATATATCTGGCCATCCAGGAACACTTATTAGTGATCTTCAGTACCTGGTGATCTCCAATGGTACAATTTCTGTACCTGGTGACCTCCAATGATACAATTGCTGTGTGAACGGCACACTTAAATACTGCTGTGAAATGAATACAGATCAAGAACAGGATAATGAATATTATATAGTAATGTTTTTATATGACACACTAATCTTATAGCTGGCTTCCTTTTTTTGTCCCTCTAGGGAGTCTTGCACTCAGGGATCCATCCTTGGACTGATAGAGGTTTTAAAAAAACGAGGGTTCCACTGGACCTGCACAGACAATGACTTGTATGTTTGATTTTCTTCTTTTAAAAATATTTGAATTGTTGAGCCCAGTAGTGGCTCTTGACCATAAATTTAGGTAGGGCAGATGTTAGGTCATAGCAATGGCTTATGATTAACCACCGGTAAATTTTACATTCTAATGGCTTAACACATGCATTTCTTTAACAGAGGTGTACACATAGTACTACCTATAGTAGACTGTTTAAAACCTCTAGGTTTTTGGATTGTAATTTGAAACTTAGTTCCCAGGACGTGAGAATAATTAGATTAGATTCAACTTTGTCATTGAAAATGTAAGGTACAAGGGAACAAAATGCAGTTAGCATCTACCGGATTCTAGGAATTACTGGAGGTTCGGGTGACTTTAGACAGACAACAATCTTGACATGTGGCACCCCATTGAGTAATTTGTCCTTCCCTCCAAGAGTTGAGTGAATTGTGTGTGCATAACCATGGTAGCCCGAGAATGATAGTATAATTGGATGAGTGGATGACATAGAATCAAATGAGTTCAGAATGCAGAGTTCCAACATGTAGCTTGAGTTCTTCAGTGATACTTAGAATGTTTCCCTCTCCAAGGGGCTGTCCGTCTAGCACCTCCACTGACAGGGGAGAGTTACAGGGGGTAAGTTTTAGATTATGTTGCTTAGTGTATTCATAAGGAACAGAGTTATACACTTCTCCAGAGTCTAAGAGAGTGGTGGTGGTAATGGTAATTTTATGCTTGATGTGGAGGTTGCAATGCGAGTATTTACACTCACCGGTCGGATACTGGATGATGGATAGACTGGGCAAGAAATCTTCTGCTGTCCTGCCTGACCACAATAGAAAGACAGTTGATTCTGAGTGTGACACCAACTGCGTGGGTTCGGCTCCACTGTTGGTTTCAGTGGGGAAACGAGGCTTGGCTCGAGTTGAGCATCGAGAGTGGATAAGATTGTCAATAGGGATGGTAAGATCAATTAACTCACCCAGACTTCTTCCCTCATCTCGGCAAGCCAATTCGGACTGGAGCTCTGAATTGAATCCTTTCCAAAACAAGAGCTTTAATGTGTCCTCCACCCACACAGTCTGAGCCGCGAGTGTATGGAAGGACAGAGCGTACTCCGCTGCTGGCTTCCCTCCTTGAGAAAGGGTAAACAATCTGTCAGCTGCTCTTCTCACCTCAGCTGGGTGTTCAAAAACCTTGCAAAAGTTTTGGAGAAAGGCTTCAAAGGTAGAGAAGGATGATCCGTCCATTCTCCATACAGTGGTAACCAGTCCACTGCTCTCCTGGTCAGAAGTGAACAAACAAAAGCAAAGCGGAAGGAATCTGTGGGCTACAGCGAGGGCTGTTGATTTGACAAAGAGCGAGCACTGACGTAGGAAGCCCTTGCATTTGGCAGGTTCTCCATTGAATTTCTCAGGGAAAGCGAGTCGTGGGCTGACTGGGAGTGTTTGAACCAGGAGGGGGTGACTAGGGACAGGTGGTGGATTAGAGCCGGCTCTGGGTGGTGACATGCTGAGGTCTTGCAAAGTCTAACAAGCTCCTCTTTAATGTGGTGAGTAGATGTAGTTGCATAATCAGGTGTGAGTGTAATCAGGTGTTGTAGTGTAATCAGTCCCAGGTATGAGGGATGATGGGAAATGGAGTCCGAATGAGAGATTGCTAATAATCAGGGGACAGTTCCCTCTGGGGCCTCCTCTGTAACACACATAGAAAAGAGAGAAAACTAGAGATTTTCTTTTTCATTGTTTTATTGTTTTATTTATAATTTTTTTACACTGTTATTCTCTCATGGCCATGAGAAAAACATGTCGTTCCCTCAACATAAGAAGTCGTGGCCACGAGAAATGAATGTTGTTCTCTCAACATAGCATCTCGAGGCCACGACATAAAGATGTCGTTACCTCGACAAAATGATCTCGTGGCCATGACATATGTTATTATGTCGTGTCCACGACAAAACTAAGTGAACCGACCATTGCATCTCCCGGGCACCGTATATCTTTGACCATTGCGCCTTGCATCTTTTTACCTCCATTCTTTAGGGCTGCGACTCTGCAATTGGATATTATTATGCATGTCTTGTTTATAATAGCAAAACATTCTTATTGGCTAGTTATGTTAGTTTGGTTGAAAGTGAAAGCTGCTCCTCTCATAACATTGGTAAGCAAACTCATGGACTCAAAAGTGACATCAATCAATCAAGTGTTTTTTTTTTTAAACTCAACTCAAATTGTTAAATGCATGTATTAAATAAATTCAATGCAAACAGACTGAAGTAGGCTAAGTCTTTTGTTATTTTAATTGTGATGATTTTGGCTCACATTTAACAAAGACCCAGCAATTCACGATCTCAACAAATGAAAATATAACGACATGCCAATCAGCTAATTAACTCAAAACACCTGCAAAGGTTTCCTGAGCCTTCAGAATGGTCTACGACAATCATTGATACCCTTCACTTTAAAGGATGTGTGCATTCGTGTCATTGTTATTTGACACCTGATGACACACATGATCTCAGTGTTTTTTATTTGGACGAAGAGCACTTTGCAATTTGGGGCAATTTGCATGCATTTTGCGCATTTTCCGATGAAAAAGCTCCACTTTAGTTTGTCTCTCTTTACTAGGAAAGACGGGCAGCCATCTGTTTCCAGCGGTTCAGGACCTGCCTTCCCAGCTTGTGGGAAATCGCAGGTGGATCTGGCCAATGTTTTTAAAGAAGGACTTTCCCTCTCGCACTCATAGGCTGTGGATGAGAAAGAGCCGCTGGAGGATGATGTTATTTCTTTAACATACAACATACATCGTCTGATATGTGGGCCAGTGCTCTGCTGGGTTCGGCCCAGGAAGAGCAAGATGTCTGTGGATGGAGAAGAAGCTGAGGCTGAACCTTCCCAATCCTCCTGCCCTGCATATGACGAGCTGTTGGAGTTTATGGATCACGGCAAGGCAGGACATCCCATGGAAGCGGGCTAAGAAAGTAAAGCTGCAAATTCATCTCAATGAGCGTTATCTTTCTGGCCATAGCCCTCCAGCTCAAGTGAGACTTCCATTTCTTCCTGATCTCCATACAGAGATCCAGAAGGAATAGAAGAGGATGATTTCCTCATTCACCCATCAATTCCAGCATACGTGTTATGCCAACATCAAGGTGATGCACAAAAACGACTATGAGAGGATGCCCCCTGTAGAAGAGACGCTGGCTAGCTATATCTATATTAGTGAGATGTCCTCTTATTATTCTTCCTTGCCATCTAAGCCCCTTCAGGATACATCTCGCTTAAATGGCAGGGCATACTCAGCAGCAGGTCAGGATGTGGCTTTCTTGTACACGATGGCGGTGCTCCGGGCATATCAGGCTGATCTACTGAACCAGCTTTTCCTGCATGAGGGTGGTCACAATCCAGAAGTTCTGAAAGAGCTCCGAACTGCTACTGACCTCTGGTTTATATGAGGGATGCCGACAAAATTTGGTTCCTTAATGCTCCTGTGTCCCAGGCTGGCCTCTTTGGTGACACAATCGAGAGCCTGGCCCAGCAGAAATGCATCTTTGGGTGCATCTGTTCCCAAGATTGACAGACCATTTCTGCAGTCCGCGTTCGAGAGACGTGTATATCAGTACAAGGTCCTGCCCTTTGGGCAGTCCCAGTCTCCCCGTGTCGTCACGAAAGTTTCAGAGGGGGCTCTTGGGGGGCATCCTCAACTATCTTGATGATTGGCATGTACTAGTACAGTCTCTGGTTCAGTTGTGCGAGCACAGGGACCTGGTGCTCCAGCACCTCAGCTAGCTGGGTTTTCGTGTCAACTGGGAAAAAAAGCAAGCAGAGGACCTCTTTTTTTGGTATTGAGTTGGATACTCACAGAGGAACATGCGTGGTCTGTGTTGAACTGCTTGAATTCATTCAAGGGAATGACATCGGTCACACTGAAACCATTTCAGAATTTACTTGGGCATATGGCAGCTGCAGCACTGGCTTCATGGCCGAGTCCCCAGGTGGGCATGGCAGTGTGGCACTCACTGGATCCAAGTCACACCAGCCAGTTGCCAAATCTTCACCCTGTGGTCATGGTTAGCAGTGCACCTTGCCTTGAACAGTCTCAAAAATGCTGGTTCGAATAGACAACATGGGTACCGTTGTATAAATCAACTGACAAGGTGGTTGCATGTCGCAACTTACCCAGCTCCTGAGCTACACTCACGGGAGAATGAAGACTCCATCCCCAGATGGGCCAGCTGATTTGGAAACCTTTTAGAGCCACTCTGGTAGACCTGTTTGCCTCTCCAGAAATCTCTCACTGCCAGTTGTTCCCCCCCTGACTGAGGGTACACTTTGCATGGACATACTGGTACACAGATGTCCAGAGGGCCCACGCAAGTATTTGTTTGTCCCAGTGATCTATTTGGCCAAGACAATGTGCAAGGTCAGGGAGGATGAAGAGCAGGTCCTGCCTGTGGCACCATATTGGCCCATTCAGACCTGGTTCCCGGAACTAATGCTCCTTGTGACAGCCCCTCCCTGGCAGACTCCTCTAAGGAAGGATCTATTTCCCTGTGCAAGGCTACTCCAACTCCCAGACCATCTCTTGTCATTATTTTTTGGTAAGACTGCAACAGTTTCCAAGGAGAAAGTCTTTAGCTTCAGGCACCTACAGAACAGCCGGGCGGAAGCTACATTCCGCTCCCTGAAAGGCCGACAATCAGCCACCACGGTTCTGCCATCAGATTATGGAGAAGCTACACAGCTCCCAGTAAGTTTCAGACGAAAAACACTTCACGATCCGTGCTTAACTTCAGCGCTGGTGGGGATGCTGCGACAGTTACTACGTGCAGACCTGTGACTGCTGATCCCAAAGCTGTCGACCAAGATGGTGCATATCCATGGTCTGTTACTGAAGCTGGCAGAAGGGGAATGCCATCTCTAAGCAGAGGATGGCCCATTGTGGATGCCATCACCCTGGCTTATCAGGCACAGGGTGTGCCCTTCCCTCTCAGGTTGAGATCTTACTCTACTAGACGTGTTGCATCCTCCTGGGCACTGGCTCGTGGCACCTTGCTGACAAATATTTTCCAATTATCAAAATGGCGCCACTGAGTTCGGATGCCGTCCAGGTCACTCCACTCAACACAGATTGTGTTTTTATTTACTTTTGTACTTTATTTTGCTCTCTCTTTTTACACATATATCGTCTGCACTGCAAGGAACTTTTGGACATTGGACGCCGCTTCACTAACTTGTTTCAGGATACTTCATCCTTCAACCCATCATGGCCATCTGAGATTCTCCGAAACGCCGAGATGAACAATGGCTACCTGAATAACCACCCGAGGTGACGGATCAAGAAACACTGCGGGAAACGCGCTGGGATTCGCAACCGACTGAGAAAAAGAGCACACAGCACACATTCTGCCCATCAATGTCCTGTTTCTGGAGAATAAGATGGACGATCTTAGAACCAGGATAAGTTTCTAATGGGACATAAGGGTCTGTAACATCCCTTGTTTGTCTGAAACATGGCTCGTACCCTCGGTCCTGGACACTGCTGTAATGCCGATGGAATACAGATGGACGGAACAGCTGAGGCCAGTAAATCCAAAGGTGGAGGAGTGTGTTTCATGATTAACAAGAAATGGTGTGTCCCCAGGAATATATCCACTCTGTTGCGCTCCTGCTAACCTCATCTGGAACATCTATCCATTATTTGCTGCCCATTCTATCTGCCCTGGGATGTTTCATCAATCACTGTTACTGCTGTTTACATCCCACCACTAGCTGTGTGAAGCTGGTATCCTCCTGTGTTCTCACCTCAAACGGTTAGAGGTACTGAGAGGCCCCGGTTTAGTGTCAGCTTGCTAAAACTGCTCCAAAACGCAGACCTCTGCTATTTCCAAGAGGGTTACAATTACATCTAATCTTCCATAGTCAAGTCAAGTCACCTTTATATGGCGCTTTAAACAAAACAGATTGGTGATTGTGACGAGTGGGGCGGGGCCGAGGGACATGGGAGCGAGGCCGGGGGAGTGATTGGAGATGAACTGCACCTGTTCGACCCACCGGTCTCGAGGCCCATGGAGGAGATGGAAGGATATAAAACTGGAGCAACGACAGTGAAGGACGAGAGAGGACCAGGCCTGGGCTTTTAGTTGTGTTTTGGGTTTTATTTTATGCGCACCAGTCGTCCGTGAGGGGCTGGTGCGCTGTTTTGTGTTTATTTTGTTTTATTAAAATGTTGTTGATTGTCCGCCGGTTCCCGCCTCCTTCTTCCGGATGAATATGAAGGTTGATATCATTACAGTGATAAACAAAGCAACTGAACAACATTAATTAGGAAAACATTATCAATAATGCAAAATGACAAATAAAGGCAGTTCATCATTGAATTCAGTGATGTCATTATCCAGCTCAGTTCAGTTTAAATAGTATATTTGCAATCATTTGTAATCAAGTCAACAATATCACTGTAAATGAAGTGGCCCCCACTAAGCAAGCCAGAGGCAACAGTGGCAAGGAACCAACACTCCATCGATGACAGAATGGAGATAAAACCTTTGGAGAAATCAGGCTCAGTCGGGGCCAGTTCTCCTCTGACCAAACGAAACCAGCAGTTCAATTTCAGGCTGCAGCAAAGTCAGAATGTGCAGAGGACTCAACTGGTTCCTGTGGTCTTGTCCCGGTTGTCATCTGAGACAAGGTCTTTACAGGGGATCTGTATCTGGGGCTCATCTAGTTGTCCTGGTCTCTGCTGTCTTTCAGGGCTGTAGAGGTTCTTTCTAGGTGCTGATCCACCATCTGATCTGGATACAGACTGTATCTGGTGGCTCTGGTGACCTCGAAATAAAAGAGAAATGGACTAATATTAGTGTAGATGCCATTCTTCTAATATTGTAGCAAGTACATCAGGTGTAATGGGAAGTGTTCCAGGTTCCGGTTGACCTAATTAATGCAGCATAGAAATTCTTTAACGGATTTGGATATTAGAAGCATATTAGTGTCTTATTTGTAAGCCATGTTAAAGAGACAGGTCTTTAATCTAGATTTAAACTGACAGAGTGTGTCTGCCTCCCAAACAATGTTAGGCAGGTTATTCCAGAGTTTAGGTGCTAAATAGGAAAAGGATCTGATGCTCGCAGTTGATTTTGAATTGAATCAAATTGCCAGATATTTGAGAATGCAGCAAATGTGGAGGACTGTTTTGTAACAAGAGCTTGTTCAAATAGTGAGGTGCTAAACCATTCAGGCCTTTAAAAGTAATAAGCTAGATTTTATAATCTATACATTGTTTAACCTGTTAGCCTGCACCTTGATGCAACCTGTTGCATCCTCAACTCCCCATGTTCGCACGTGTCAATGTTTACAAATAGATTAAATGAAACGGGCCAAATTAAATCTTGACAAACTATATATCACTATAAAGATCTAAGTCTCAAGCATCTATGACAGATCACTGTTTTTCAATGGCAAGCTTTTAAAGAATGTATTTGCTAGATTTTTGTAAGCAGTACACATCAAAACATGATGAATGAAAATGTACTCGGTTACTAACGTAACCTCGGTTCTCTCTAGAAGAGGAGAAAATTATCCTTAATTTTGAATTATTGTAAAGCGCATTTGCAGCAGCACACAGCCATAGGAGAGACGGCTCGCTCGCTCATTGGCTGCTCTGCGGCAACTGCATAAGCCTATCGAGCGCAGGCTGATGCAACATCAGACCAATGAGGGCGCTTCGCGCCTTCCATGCCATTTTCCGCCGAAACGGGTGTGGCCTAGCCCTATAAAGGGAGCTCGAAAAGGCTGACTCACCTGATTTATTTCATCGCCGAAGCGAACCAGAGTGAATCGTACGCACGGCAGTACGAGGTTACGTTCTCTTACGAGAGTTCTCTCGTACTGCGTCTTAGCTAAGACGCTACGGGAACCCAATGTAAAGCGCCGTGCGTGCAGAGATCACACACCAATAAACCTGGAAGCGACGCCCAGGATTTACAGTGCACAATCACCCTAGGGACTCACAGAGAGTCCTAGAACAGGAGGGGGGAGACCCTCCGTCCCATATCTAGCAGCGTCCGTAGACGCGGCAATATGACATCACATAATCAAGGCAAGGCCTGACCAATGTGGTAATGTGGGTCTTACGCAATACTTCCCATATAACAGTCGGCAGCGCATAGCGCTTGTGATCTCAGAGTTCCAATCAGGACCCTGATTCAACTATACCGACAAAAGCTTTGCTTGCAGGACGGGAACCTCTAGGTTATAGAACCTGATAAATGTAGATGGCGAGGCCCATCCTGCCGCCATACATATATCCTGTAAGGAGATCCCATTAGACCACGGCCACGACGAGGCGACGCCTCTTGTGGAGTGTGCTTTGACGCCCAGTGGGCACTGAAGGCCACTGGAAGCGTAAGCTAACGCTATAGCGTCAACAATCCATCTGGATAGGCTCTGTCTCGAAACAGCCATTCCCTTGGAACGTCCACTGAACGAGACAAACAGCTGCTCAGTCTGTCTAAAGACAGCAGAGCGAGACACATAAGTTCTTAAAACCCTAACGGGGCAAAGAAGACTCGAGTCTCCATCCTCTTCTGACACCGACAGGGCAGACAGGGAAATAACCTGAGCCCGAAACGGTGTGTTGAGGGATTTCGGCACATAACTGTGCCTAGGTTTGAGTATGACCCTTGAGTCATTAGGCCCAAACTCCAAGCACATCGGGCTCACCGAGAGCGCGTGCAGGTCACCCACACGCTTCACTGAAGCGAGAGCCAACAAGAACACTGTCTTGATTGACAGATATTTGAGGCTAATCGTTTGGATCGGCTCGAAAGGGGAACCTTTCATGGCTTCCAAAACCGTCGAGAGGTCCCATACAGGGACTGACGGAGGTCTGGGAGGATTCAGCCTCCTAGCTCCTCTAAGGAAGCGGATGACCAAATCGTTCCTTCCTATTGACTGACCGAGCGTTGTCTCAGAAAACGCTGCGATAGCCGCCACGTAAACTTTGAGCGTGGAGGGGGCTCTGCCCTTATCCAACAGCTCCTGTAGGAAGGAGAGAACCTCCGTCACCTCACAACTAAGGGGTGAACGTCCCCGAGTTGTGCACCACCATGGTTGGTTCTTCCAAAGTGGTGCTACAAGCAGTACTGAGCATCTTGTTTCCCTCACCCGTTCTATCACCTGCGGAAGGACGGAGACGGGGGGAAAAGCATAAAGCGGGCAGCGCGGCCACCTTTGTGACAGCGCGCTTTCGTTCTTGGAAAAGAACGCGGGGCAGTGAGCGTTTTCGTGGGACACGAAGAGGTCCACTTCCGCCCTGCCAAATCTCTCCCACAGCAGCCGGACTGTCTGTGGGTGTAGAGACCATTCGCCCGTGGGAATGTTGTTTCTGGACGGTCTGTCTGGACCCAGATTCTGTAGCCCAGGCACATGAACTGCTCTTAGCGAGCGCAAGTTGCGCTGAGCCCAAACCAGGAGGCGTTCCGCCAACCTGTACAGGTTTCGGGACCTGAGACCGCCCTGGCGATTTATGTAGGACACCACAGACATGTTGTCCGAACGGACTAAGACGTGGTGGCCCTTGATTCGGGGACAAAAGCGCGTCAGCGTGTTCTCTACTGCCAGCATTTCCAGACAGTTGATATGTTGGAGCTTTTCCTGTCTGACAACAGGCCAAAGAACGGTCTGCCCTCGAGCAGCGCTCCCCATCCCGAAGTGGAGGCGTCCGTCGACACCATTTTCACTTTCGAGGAAGTCCCCAGGCTTACACCTGATTGGTACCAGTCGTTCGCTGTCCAGGGTTTCAAGGCTGTAACACAGCTCTGATTGACCTTGAGACGCAACTGACCGGATATCCACGCTCTGCGCGGTACTCGTGCTTTCAGCAAGAACTGCAAGGGGCGCATGCGGAGCAGGCCCAACTGAAGAACTGGTGATGCTGAGACCTAGCATCTTCTGAAATTCTCTGAGCGAGAAGGTCGCGCCGCAGCGGAGAGAGCTCGCTGCGCGCTGAATGCCCAACGCGCGCTGTGGCGACAGCCGCTCCGTCATGGTCCAGAGCTATACCCAAAAACAGTATCGTCTGACTGGGGTTCAGCGAACTCTTCGTCCAGTTGACACTGAGACCAAGTTTCTCGAGGTGATCGAGTAAAATGGCCCTGTGTTCCACGAGCTCTGATCGTGATTGAGCCAGAATCAGCCAGTCGTCCAAATAGTTCAGCACTCGCATGCCTCTGAGTCTTAGAGGAGCGAGCGCTGCGTCCATGCACTTCGTAAACGTATGAGGAGCCATGGACAAGCCGAACGGCAGGACTGTATACTGGTATGTCTGGCCCTCGAAGGCGAATCTCAAATATCGCCTGTGACGTGATGCTATCTGTATCTGTATGCGTGCACATTTACTTCTTTTGACTCGCTGTCTGCCTGGGCAGAACGAACGTGCACGGGTTTAGTTTTTACAGAAACCACCTGACGTGTGTGACATAGTGTTTGTGGGCACTGAGGAGTGGGCACGTTTACTATGTAGTGCGCGCGCTCGACCTGAGTCGCTTTTATGGGTGCGAGCCCTGTGTGAAGGGCTGTGCTTATATGTGGAGATGGGCACTGAGCAGTGGGCATCGTCACTACATTTATAGCACCATCGGCCGTGGCCGTGGCACCAGAAATTACACCTTTTTTCGGGAAATATCTGGGTAGCTGTGATAACGGTTTTTGTGTGCAGGCAAGCGGGCAACTGTACAGGCTTGCGCATTGCAAAAGACGCTGAGACAATCCCTGGGACTGAAACAGCGGCGCGCTTGGGTGAGAGTTCGGCTGCGGCGGGACTCGTACACCGGCGCTTTCCTAGGAGTGCTAGGATGGCTTCGGGGTAGAGCGAGAACGGGGTCTCGAGCTGCGTTGCTGACGCTGTTGCGATGAAGCAGCAGGAGGCGGGGGGTGTGGCTGAGAGCTTTGCGGGGCCGGTCTAGCACGACTCGCTGCAGAACCGGAGCGCTTCGGGAGGAAGTGCTTGAATGCTTGCGACGCTTTCTGGTCCTCGACGAATCTCTCAATGAACTCGTTGACAGAAGATCCGAAGAGGCCAGCGTGAGTCAGCGGGGCGTCGAGGAACGCAGTGCGTTCAGACTCTGCCATGTCTGAGAGCGTCAGCCATAGATGGCTCTCAGCCACGTTGCGGAAGCCATAACTCGTCCCATGGCCTGTGCAGCGGATTTAGTAGCGCGAAGAGAGAGATCCGAAACACTCCTCAAATCCGCGAGACAGATAGCCTCAGGTCCCATCTCATCCAGCTTACGGAGGAGATCACCCTGGAATATCTGCAGCCTGCCCAGCAGCAGAAAAGATCCGCGCGAGCAGAGATGACGTCATGCGGCAGGCTTTAGATGGCAACACCGCTTTCGTCTGCCGTCCAGCAGAGGGCGGGCAAAGGTGCGTCGCTATCGCCTGTTCCACCGGCGGAAGTGACTGGTAGTTCCTGTTTTTAGCATCATCCAGTGTGGAGAATGCTAGTGAGACAGACGAACGAGTTCGCGCTGAATATGGAGCGTTCCAAGCCTTTGCCACCTCTTCGTGAAGCTCAGGAAGAAATGAGACGGGCTTTGAGTTCGCAGAAGTACGCTCATCCGAAAGGAAACTACCATCCAGCCGGGAACGAGAGGGGGGCGCTGGTGCAGACCACTCGAGGCCGAGGCTCGTCGCGGCCAGCGTGAGCACTCACATCAGCTCCTTCTCGATGTCAGCTCGTCTGCTGGGCTTCTGAGCAGAAGGCGCGAGATCCCCGGAACTCGCCCAGCCCTCACTGCCCGAAGCTAGCAGAGAGCACGTGTCCTCTTCCCCCGATGCGGCCCTGAGATCGACTTCCTCGGAAGATGCGGCGGTAGACAGCGGGCGCTGACCATCGGGAAGCGATGCAGGGGAGGCCGGTGAAGCAGGGCGAACCGGCGAGCTCGGTTGAGCTGGAGACGTTTCCGGAATCCGCTGGAAGCGGCGCTTTGTACGGCGCCGCAGCGCAGCGGAGAATGCAGGCTCAGAGAAAAATGCCAAGCGAGTCCTCAGAGTCACCATTGGCAACAGCTCGCAGTGAGGGCATCCGCCGTCAGCGAGCGCTGCATGATCTTCACCCAGGAAGGAGACACAGATGACGTGATGGTCTTCCTCGCTGAGTGGGGCTCTGCACGAGCCTTAAGAAGGCATCTTTAAAAAGACGCAGCTCTTTTACGAGTGTGTGTCGCAGGGCGAACACACACAGGATAAAAGGAATTGAAAAGGATATGGGCGCCGGAGAGCGCAGCAGGAACGGCAGTGGAAGGCGGCGTTGGCCAGCAGCTTCAGGAATGGCTCGTCCCGCTGAGATGCTTATCAGACGACGCGTTGCTTCTTCTCGTGACCCGAAGCTAGCAGAGAGCACGTGTCCTCTTCCCCCGATGCGGCCCTGAGATCGACTTCCTCGGAAGATGCGGCGGTAGACAGCGGGCGCTGACCATCGGGAAGCGATGCAGGGAGGCCGGTGAAGCAGGGCGAACCGGCGAGCTCGGTTGAGCTGGAGACGTTTCCGGAATCCGCTGGAAGCGGCGCTTTGTACGGCGCCGCAGCGCAGCGGAGAATGCAGGCTCAGAGAAAAATGCCAAGCGAGTCCTCAGAGTCACCATTGGCAACAGCTCGCAGTGAGGGCATCCGCCGTCAGCGAGCGCTGCATGATCTTCACCCAGGAAGGAGACACAGATGACGTGATGGTCTTCCTCGCTGAGTGGGGCTCTGCACGAGCCTTAAGAAGGCATCTTTAAAAAGACGCAGCTCTTTTACGAGTGTGTGTCGCAGGGCGAACACACACATGATAAAAGGAATTGAAAAGGATATGGGCGCCGGAGAGCGCAGCAGGAACGGCAGTGGAAGGCGGCGTTGGCCAGCAGCTTCAGGAATGGCTCGTCCCGCTGAGATGCTTATCAGACGACGCGTTGCTTCTTCTCGTGATCAACGATGCGTGAGCTTCGCTGAAGAGATGAAAAATCTGGTGAGTCAGCCTTTTCGAGCTCCCTTTATAGGGCTAGGCCACACCCGTTTCGGCGGGAAGTGGCATGGAGCGCCCTCATTGGTCTGATGTTGCATCAGCCTGCACTCGATAGGCTTATGCAGTTGCCGCAGAGCAACCAATGAGCGAGCGAGCCGTCTCGCCTATGGCTGTGTGCTGCTGCAAATGCGCTTTATAATAATTCAAAATTAAGGATAATTTTTTGCTTCAGTGTATCGTGAAAAGAGACTTTTCCTGTAGCGTCTTAGCTAAGACGCAGTACAAGAGAACTCTCGTAAGAGAACACAGTATATACCAGATTCATCGTAATAACGAGTCATAAACACATTCACAGCTGTAAATCCCGGTTTAGTTAGAAAGGTAAGGGTCCACTGAATGAAATCTCATGTAGCATGTTTAATCCAATGAAGCAATAATGTTGTAATATGGATGATAATTCCTTTGTTTACGTTTCAGTTTATCAGGGACAGAATTGTTTGTGTCCGTTATTGAATAACTCAACCTCAGACACTGCGTCATGGTAGTAAAAAAACAGCATGGTTTTGTAGCGCACAGTGTCACAAACAGGATGAGACGATCCACAAAAAAAAAAAGTGAAAGAAAACCGGAAGATTGTTAATTTGAATTCTGGCACTCTCTTGTGATGGCTTGTGACGCACCTGTCATCTGATGGAAGCGGAACTTAGCGATCGCCTTTTTCTTTATTAGTTTTATTTTTCAACAGTTTTCATATATGTGTGAGTGTGTTTTATGTTGAATGTGCCTGTATCTGCATGATTAACATCTGTTTGAGTGCTAATCAGCTCGCTATTACTGTGTAATCACGGCTATCGATGTGAACGCGTCTATATGAATAGAGTGCAATTTTTTTGACTTTATGGCACATTTATATTATTAACATCTCTATAACTGGCCATCAGCACATCAGCACGTATTTTCATTGTAAGTCATTGTAAATGCTGCATTTTTAACAATCTCAGGATGTTCTGTAATTGGCATATGAAGTTACATCTTTATTTTATTTATTTATTTTTCTTACTCAAATTATTCTTATTGTATTTTTCTAGTGCTCAAATAAATCACTTATATGATGTTTAAGTTTCTGTCTAGTTTTTTATAATAGAAAAAAACTATGCAGTGATATGTTTAATGACTAAAATAGTTTGTAGAACCCTTCAATACAGTTGGTAAATATTTTTTTATATTTGGGGGGGGGGGGGCACTAGACATAGTCTCAAAAGAATGGTTCCAGGAATTTCATTTTTCATGGTATCTCCATCAGATTTGAAAAATAAACTCATGAGACATGTGATTTTCAACCCATTACTTTTTTAGATTGCTCCAGGACTGATTTCATGTATTTTTATATCAAATAAAAAAATATAAAATAAATTCAGTGTGGTAAAAAAAAATTCAAGGCACTTCAGTGTCTATAATTTTTAATAGGTAATGGCTTCTCATGCTATTGTTATTTACACCTCTTGCCACATGTACAGTTTATCTATCTCTGTCGCTGATGAGGGATTCACATGTGATAAATGCAGGGAAATAGTTAGGCTGACAAAGAAGATTTCAGAATTAGAGACACGCATCCAAACTTTAATTGAGGACAGTAAGAATGTTAGGGCTCTAGATACGGCTTTGGATGCGTCTAGCTCAGGGATTCCTATACATTGGTTCCGGAAACAGAGCCCCTGCAGCAGGGCAACTGGGTGACGGTGAGGCAGCGTAGTCGTGGGTCAAAACACCGCTCTTCTGTTCCGATCAAAACATTAAACAGGTTCTCCCCACTCAGTGATGCACCCACTGAGAAACCTGATGAAAGTGCTCTAGTTATTGGTGATTCTAGAGACACCAGCCACCATAGTCAAATGTTTACCGGGAGCCAGAGCACCTGACCTCTTGGCAAATTTTAAAGTGCTGGCTAATGCTAAACGTAAATACAGTAAGATTGTTATTCATGCCGGCGCTTTTGGGGCAGACCTGACCTGTTGAAAAGAGATGGTCTTCATCCCTCCTGGGGTGGCGCCACTCTTCTCTCTAGAAATATGGCAAATAGTCTTAGTGTTTATACTTGACTAACTGGGGCCCAGGTCAGGAAGCAGACAGACTGGCTAAACCGACCGTCTGCTAGCTGCCTCCCGTCACAGAGGTCAGTTAATTCTCAGCACATAGAGACTTTTTCACCTAGATATCACACTATAGAGACTGTGTCTGTTCCCCGAACTAGAAAATACAAAAAACGTCCAAACCAAGTTAAGATTAACAATTTAATTGAGGTTCAACAAATAAAAAACAGAGGCAATATGGATAAACAAATGATAAATCTTGGCTTATTGAATATCAGATCCCTTTCTACGAAAACACTTTTTGTAAATAATATGATCACTGATCATAATATAGATGTACTATGTTTGACAGAAACCTGGCTAAAACCTGATGATTACATTATTTTAAATGAGTCCACCCCCCATTCTCTACTATAGGAGAGGAAGAATTGTATAAACTTGTTAAATCATCTAAACCAACAACATGTATGTTAGACCCTATACCATCTAAACTCCTAAAAGAGGTGCTTCCAGAAGTCATAGATCCTCTTCTGACTATTATTAATTCCTCATTGTCATTAGGATATGTCCCCAAAACCTTCAAACTGGCTGTTATTAAGCCTCTCATCAAAAAAACACTACTTGACCCCAAAGAACTAGTTAATTATAGACCAATCTCGAATCTCCCTTTTCTGTCCAAGATACTAGAAAATGTGGTATCCTCACAATTATATTCCTTCTTAGAGAAAAATGGTATATGTGAGGATTTCCAGTCAGGATTTAGACCGTGTGATAGTACTGAGACTGCTCTCCCTAGAGTTACAAATGATCTGCTCTTATCATCTGATCGTGGGTGTATCTCTCTATTAGTTTTATTGGATCTTAGTGCTGCGTTCATATCGATCACAAGTGCAGTATGGAGTACCTCAAGGCTCAGTACTAGGGCCGCTACTCTTCATGCTTTATATGTTAACCTTGGGAGATATCAACAGGAAACATGTTGTTAGCTTTCACTTTTATGCTGATGATACTCAGCTCTATATTTCTTCGCGGCCCGGTGAAACACACCAATTTGAAAAACTAATGGAATGCATTGTCGATACAAAATACTGGAAGACGAGTAATTTCTTACTGCTAAATTCTGAAAAAACAGAGGTGTTAATTATAGGACCTAAAAACTCAGCTTGTAATAACCTAGAACACTGTCTAAGACTTGATGGTTGCTCTGTCAATTCTTCGTCATCAGTTATGAACCTAGGTGTGCTATTTGATCGCAATCTTTCCTTAGAAAGCCACGTTACTAGCATTTGTAAAATTGTTTTTATCCATCTCAAAAATATATCTAAATTACGGCCTATGCTCTCAATGTCAAATGCAGAAATGTTAATCCATGCATTTATGACCTCAAGGTTAGATTATTGTAATGCTTTATTGGGTGGTTGTTCTGCATGCTTAGTAAACAAACTACAGCTAGTCCAAAATGCAGCAGCAAGAGTTCTTACTAGAACCAGGAAGTATGACCATATTAGCCCGGTCCTGTCAACACTGCACTGGCTCCCTATTAAACATCGTATAGATTTAAAAATACTGCTTATTACTTATAAAGCCCTGAATGGTTTAGCACCTCAGTATTTGAATGAGCTCCTTTTACATTATAATCCTCTACGTCCGCTACGTTCTCAAAACTCAGGCAATTTGATAAAACCTAGAATATCGAAATCAACTGCGGACGGCAGATCCTTTTCCTATTTGGCGCCTAAACTCTGGAATAACCTACCTAACATTGTTCGGGAGGCAGACACACTCTTGCAGTTTAAATCTAGATTAAAGACCCATCTCTTTAACCTGGCTTACACATAACATACTAATATGCTTTTAATATCCAAATCCGTTAATGGATTTTTAGGCTGCATTAATTAGGTAAACCGGAACCAGAAACACTTCCCATAACACCCTATGTACTTGCTACATCATTAGAAGAATGGCATCTACGCTAATATTTGTCTGTTTCTCTCTTGTTCCGAGGTCACCGTGGCCACCAGATCCAGTCTGTGTCCAGATCAGAGGGTCACTGCAGTCACCCGGATCCAGTACGTATCCAGACCAGATGGTGGATCAGCACCTAGAAAGGACCTCTACATCCCTGAAAGACAGCGGAGACCAGGACAACTAGAGCCCCAGATACAGATCCCCTGTAAAGACCTTGTCTCAGAGGAGCACCAGGACAAGACCACAGGAAACAGATGATTCTTCTTCACAATCTGACTTTGCTGCAGTCTGGAATTGAACTACTGGTTTCGTCTGGTCAGAGGAGAACTGGCCCCCCAACTGAGCCTGGTTTCTCCCAAGGTATTTTTCTCCATTCTGTCACCGATGGAGTTTGGTTCCTTGCCGCTGTCGCCTCTGGCTTGCTCAGTTGGGGTCACTTCATCTACAGCGATATCGTTGACTTGATTGCAAATAAATGCACAGACACTATTTAACTGAACAGAGATGACATCACTGAATTCGATGATGAACTGCCTTTAACTATCATTTTGCATTATTGACACACTGTTTTCCTAATGAATGTTGTTCAGTTGCTTTGACGCAATGTATTTTGTTTAAAGCGCTATATAAATAAAGGTGACTTGACTTGACTTGACTAGAAACTAAGCTTATATGGTCATTCTTCCTGGTTCTAGTAAGATCTCTAGCTGCTGCATTTTGTAACCGCTGGAGTTTGTTTACTAGGTGTGCAGAACAACCACCCAATAAAGCATTACAATAAATAATCTAACCTTGAGGTTATAAATATGTCAATGTCACCTTTATTTATATAGCGCTTTAAACAAAATACATTGCGTCAAAGCAACTGAACAACATTCATTAGGAAAACAGTGTCAATAATGCAAAAATGATAGTTAAAGGCAGTTCATCATTGGATTCAGTTATGTCATCTCTGTTCAGTTAAATAGTGTCTGTGCATTTATTTGCAATCAAGTCAACGATATCGCTGTAGATGAAGTGACCCCAACTGAGCAAGCCAGAGGCGACAGCGGCAAGGAACCAAACTCCATCGGTGACAGAATGGAGAAAAATACCTTGGGAGAAACCAGGCTCAGTTGGGGGGCCAGTTCTCCTCTGACCAGACGAAACCAGTAGTTCAATTCCAGACTGCAGCAAAGTCAGATTGTGAAGAAGAATCATCTGTTTCCTGTGGTCTTGTCCTGGTGCTCCTCTGAGACAAGGTCTTTACAGGGGATCTGTATCTGGGGCTCTAGTTGTCCTGGTCTCCGCTGTCTTTCAGGGATGTAGAGGTCCTTTCTAGGTGCTGATCCACCATCTGGTCTGGATACGTACTGGATCCGGGTGACTGCAGTGACCCTCTGATCTGGACACAGACTGGATCTGGTGGCCACGGTGACCTCGGAACAAGAGAGAAACAGACAAATATTAGCGTAGATGCCATTCTTCTAATGATGTAGCAAGTACATAGGGTGTTATGGGAAGTGTTTCCGGTTCCGGTTTACCTAATTAATGCAGCCTAAAAATCCTTTAACGGATTTGGATAATAAAAGCATATTAGTATGTTATGTGTATGCCAGGTTAAAGAGATGGGTCTTTAATCTAGATTTAAACTGCAAGAGTGTGTCTGCCTCCCGAACAATGTTAGGTAGGTTATTCCAGAGTTTGGGCGCCAAATAGGAAAAGGATCTGCCGCCTGCAGTTGATTTTGATATTCTAGGTATTATCAAATTGCCTGAGTTTTGAGAACGTAGCGGACGTAGAGGATTATAATGTAAAAGGAGCTCATTCAAATACTGAGGTGCTAAACCATTCAGGGCTTTATAAGTAATAAGCAATATTTTAAAATCTATGCGATGCTTGATAGGGAGCCAGTGCAGTGTTGACAGGGCCGGGCTAATATGGTCATACTTCCTGGTTCTAGTAAGAACTCTTGCTGCTGCATTTTGGACTAGCTGTAGTTTGTTTACTAAGCGTGCAGAACAACCACCCAATAAAGCATTACAATAATCTAACCTTGAGGTCATAAATGCATGGATTAACATTTCTGCATTTGACATTGGGAGCATAGGCCGTAATTTAGATATATTTTTGAGATGGAAAAATGCAGTTTTACAAATGCTAGAAACGTGGCTTTCTAAGGAAAGATTGCGATCAAGTAGCACACCTAGGTTCCTAACTGATGATGAAGAATTGACAGAGCAACCATCAAGTCTTAGACAGTGTTCTAGGTTATTACAAGCAGATTTTTTAGGTCCTATAATTAACACCTCTGTTTTTTCAGAATTTAGCAGTAAGAAATTACTCGTCATCCAGTTTTTTATATCGACTATGCAATCCATTAGTTTTTCAAATTGGTGTGTTTCACCGGGCTGCGAAGAAATATAGAGCTGAGTATCATCAGCATAACAGTGAAAGCTAACACCATGTTTCCTGATGATATCTCCCAAGGGTAACATATAAAGCGTGAAGAGTAGCGGCCCTAGTACTGAGCCTTGAGGTACTCCATACTGCACTTGTGATCGATAGGATACATCTTCATTCACTGCTACGAACTGATGGCGGTCATATAAGTACGATTTAAACCATGCTAATGCACTTCCACTGATGCCAACAAAGTATTCAAGTCTATGCAAAAGAATGTTGTGGTCAATTGTGTCAAACGCAGCACTAAGATCCAATAAAACTAATAGAGAGATACACCCACGATCAGATGATAAGAGCAGATCATTTGTAACTCTAAGAAGAGCAGTCTCAGTACTATGATACGGTCTAAATCCTGACTGGAAATCCTCACATATACCATTTTTCTCTAAGAAGGAATATAATTGTGAGGATACCACCTTTTCTAGTATCTTGGACAGAAAAGGGAGATTCGAGATTGGTCTATAATTAACTAGTTCTTTGGGGTCAAGTTGTGGTTTTTTGATGAGAGGCTTAATAACAGCCAGTTTGAAGGTTTTGGGGACATGTCCTAATGACAATGAGGAATTAATAATAGTCAGAAGAGGATCTATGACTTCTTGAAGCACCTCTTTCAGGAGCTTAGATGGTATAGGGTCTAACATACATGTTGTTGGTTTAGATGATTTAACAAATTTATACAATTTTTCCTCTCCTATGGTAGAGAATGAGTGGAACTGTTCCTCAGGGGGTCTATAGTGCACTGTCTAATGTGATACTGTAGCTGACGGCTGAATGGTTGCAATTTTATCTCTAATAGTATCGATTTTAGAAGTAAAGTAGTTCATAAAGTCATTACTGCTGTGGTGTTGGGAAATGTCAACACTTGTTGAGGCTTTATTTTTCGTTAATTTAGCCACTGTATTGAATAAATACCTGGGGTTATGTTTGTTTTCTTCTAAAAGAGAAGAAAAGTAATCGGATCTAGCAGTTTTTAATGCTTTTCTGTAGGATATGTTACTTTCCCGCCAAGCAATATGAAATACCTCTAGTTTTGTTTTCCTCCAGCTGCGCTCCATTTTTCGGGCTGCTCTCTTTAGGGTGCGAGTATGCTCATTATACCATGGTGTCAAACTGTTTTCCTTAACCTTCCTTAAGCGTAAAGGAGCAACTTTATTTAAAGTGCTAGAAAAGAGAGAGTCCATAGTTTCTGTTACATCATCAAGTTGTTCTGAGGTTTTGGATATGCTAAGGAATTTGGATACATCAGGAAGATAACTTAAAAAGCAGTCTTTTGTGTTAGAAGTGATGGTTCTTCCATACTTGTAACAAGAAGTAGAATTTACAATTTTGGCTATATGAATTTTGCAAAGAACTAAATAATGATCTGAGATATCATCACTTGGCTGAATAATTTCAACACCATCAACATCAATTCCATGTGACAGTATTAAATCTAGAGTATGATTTCGACAATGAGTAGGTCCTGAAACGTGTTGTCTAACACCAATAGAGTTCAGAATGTCTATACATGCTGATCCCAATGCATCGTTTTCATTATCAATATGGTTATTAAAATCACCAACTATTAAAACTTTATCTGCAGCCAGAACTAACTCGGATGTAAAATCACCAAACTCTTTAATAAAGTCTGTATGGTGCCCTGGTGGCCTGTATACAGTAGCCAGTACAAACATAACAGGGGATTTATCATTAACATTTGTTTCTCTGGATAATGTTATATGAAGCACCATTACTTCAAACGAGTTATACTTGTAGCCTGCCCTCTGAGAAATCCTGAAAACGTTGTTATAAATTGAAGCAACACCTCCCCCTTTGCCTTTTAGACGCGGCTCATGTTTATAACAGTAATCTTGGGGGGTGGACTCATTTAAAATAATGTAATCATCAGGTTTTAGCCAGGTTTCTGTCAAACAGAGTACATCTATATTATGATCAGTGATCATATTATTTACAAAAAGTGTTTTCGTAGAAAGGGATCTGATATTCAATAAGCCAAGCTTTATCATTTGTTTATCCATATTGCTTCTGTTTTGTATTTGTTGAACCTCAATTAAATTGTTAATCTTAACTTGGTTTGGAATTCTAAATACATAGAATAACATTTCTGCATTTGACATTGAGAGCATAGGTCATAATTTAGATATATTTTTGAGATCCAAACATGCAGTATTACAAATTCTAGAAATGTGGCTTTCTAAGGAAAGATTGCTATCAACTGATAACAAAGAACTGACAGAGCAGCCATCAAGTCTTAGACAGTGTTCTAGGTTATTACATGCAGTTTTTAGGTCCTATAATTAACACCTCCGTCTATTCAAAATTTAGCAGTAAGAAATTACTCGTCATCCATTTTTTATATATCGACTATGCATTCCGCTAATTTTTCAAATTGGTATGGTATATCACTGGACCGCAAAGAAATATAGAGCTGAGTATCATCAGCATAACAGTGATAGCTAACACCATGTTTCCTGATGAAATCTCCCAAGGGTAACATTTAAAGCGTGAAGAGTAACAGCCCTATCCTTGAGGTACTTCATACTGCACTTGTGATCGATATGATACCTCTTCATTTACAGCTACGAATTGATGGCGGTTATATAAGTACAATTTAAACCATGCTAATGCACTTCCATTAATGCCAACCAAGTTTTCTAGACTATGCAGAAGAATGTTGTGGTCAATAGTGTCAAATGCAGCGCTAAAATCCTATTGCACTAATAGAGAGATACAACAACGATCAGGTGATAAGAGCAGGTCATTTGTAACTCTATTTAGATTAGATTAGATTCAACTTTATTGTCATTACGCAGAGTACAAGTACAGAGCTAATGAAATGCAGTTAGCATCTAACCAGAAGTGCAAGAATATAGTGCAGAGTAAGTGAAGCTTTGATTTACAGAATGTACAGTGGAGTTGCTATATACAGTACTGAGTAGAGTATATACAGAATATAAATAGGAATGTAATGTAGGGATTATATCTACATTATGAACAGAGCAATGTAGGATTATATATACATTATGTACAGCAGCAACGTAAGAACAGTGGTTATAAATACAATTGAATGTGCAATAGTATTGTCAATCAATGCATTCTATGCAAAATAATAGTAGTGCAATGATATTTTTTATAGAAATAGTTTACTGTGCTATGTACAGTAACAACTTAAGACAGTTTATAGTGTAATAGCTTGAACAATGTGCAGTCTGTGCAAAGTATGAGTAGTGCAAATACATGTAGGTGAAGTACTGTGACCAGTGCAGCAAGAGAGCAGGTGCAGATTATATTGGTGGTATGGAGTTCAGAAGTGTCACAGCCTCGGGGAAGAAGCTCTTCCTGAGCCTACTAATATGAGAGCGTAGGCTCCTGTAATGCCTGCCAGATGGAAGGAGGTTGATAAGTCCGTGGTTGGGAAGAGAGGCATCCTTGATGATGTTTCTTGCCGTGCCCAGGCAGCGCTGGTGATAAATGTTTTCAATGGAAGTTAACTGGCTGCCAGTGATCCGTTGAGCAGTTTTCACCACCTGCTGGAGTGCTTTGCGGTCAAATGCGGAGCAATTGCTGTACCATACTGAGATGCAGTTTGTGAGTATGCTCTCAATGGTACAGCGGTAGAATTCAACAAGGATCCTGGGACTCAGGTGAACTTCCTTAAGGCACTGTAAGAAATAAACGCGCTGTTGTGCCTTTTTGACTAGGGTGGAGGTGTTAAGGGACCAGGTGAGGTCATCAGAGATGTGGATGCCAAGGAACTTGAAACTGGACACCTGCTCCACTACAGCTCTGTTGATATAGATGGGTGTGTGTGCATGACTCCTAGTCCACCTGAAGTCCACATTGATCTCCTTAATCTTCTGGGTGTTTAGTTCCAGACTGTTAGTGGCACACCACACAGGATGAGAGGTTATCTAACTTAACAGACTGAGGTCTGTTAGTCAGAAAATCTAGAATCCAGTTGCAAATGGATGTGCTGATTCCAAGCTGACTAAGCTTGGAGATCAGCTTGTAGGGGATTACAGTATTAAATGCAGAACTGAAATCAATGAACAGCATTCTCACATGTGTATTTTGACTGTCCAGGTGGGTGAGAGCAGAGTGAAGTGCCGTTGAGATGGCGTCCTGTGTTGATCTACTGCAGTGATAGGCAAATTGGAATGGGTCTAGTGTAGCAGGCAGACAGGTGAAATTTAGGGAGAACAGATTTTAAAGTGCAGTGATTAAAGTCCCCAGCAACAATACCGGCTCCATACGGGTGCAGGGTTTGTAATTTGCTAATAGCAGCCCAAAGTTCTTTCATAGCCACATTAGCATTAGCGTCAGGCAGTACATAATCTGCAGCAGCAACAATGCAAGTAAACTCACATGGTAGATAGAATGGCCTGCACTTGATAATCAGGAACTCCAGATCAGCAGAGCAGTAGGTATCAACAATGACAGAGTCTGTGCACCATGATTTGTTTACATAAATGCATACTCCACCTACCTTGTTTTTACCAGAGGTTGCTGCTACTCTGTCAGCCCTGAAGAAAGAGCGTCCATCCATATGCACCACGCTGTTTGAGACATCGTTGCACAGCCATGTTTCAGTGAAAAACATAACATTACAGTCCATAAGCCATTTCTGTGTGAGGAACCAGATATTTAGTTCGTCCATCTTGTTCATCAGAGATCATACATTGGCAAGCAAGGTGCTGGGCAGAGATGGTCGATGTGGGTTTAGCCTTAGCTTAACACGCAGCCCTCCACGCTTTCTCCATCTTTGTTTACGATCCCGACGGCAAATACTTCCGGTCAGTGCGAGTGTTCCGCTTGTCCGTGGTGATCTCTGTAGCTCCGGCGGGGGTGCGCTGAAGTTGAAAGAATGATCTAAAACTATGTTGGAACACTGTTTGTTGATGTCCAAAAGTGACTGTTTACTATAGCTGTAGTTCACATAAATGAATCGAGCGAACACGAAGGAAATAACCAGGTAAATTAACACTATTTTCCGAAATCTGGTAAGACGCTGAGCCTTGTGATGTGTCCGCGCCGCCATCTTGTGCATTTTGATGCATCATCTAATTAGAGCAGTCTCAGTACTATGATACGGCCTAAATCCTGACTGGAAATCCTCACAGATGCTATTTACACCTAAAAGGATGTTCATATGTGTAAGTGCTTCTGAAACCTCCGTCAGGAAGGATGGGGCTTCCGCAATGCTATAACAATGGATAATGCTATAACAACAATGACTGGCCTTCTTGTTGCAGGCCCCGGCCTACACCAAAGATGGGCACAGGTGACTCGCACAGGACACTAAATGGAACATCTTGGTTACGTATGTAACCTGCCACTGTTACAAGTACCACTGCTGAGTGTCCCAGTCACTGGCTTACCTTCTCAGCGAAAACTTGAAATGCATTGCACCTACTGCCTTTTAATGCTCACGCTGTAAACAGCGGCAGATGGTTGCAATCATTGCATGCCAATTTAGTCCTCGTCTAACCTTGTTTAGTCACACTCAAGTGGATTGGTCTTGCTAAGTACGTACATAACATACAACGTGACATATCCGTTCCCTCCTTCAGGGATCAGGGTTACATACGCAACCAAGACGTTTATATCTGTATAATTTGATGTTGAAAACACATCTTAAAAACAACAATGGACACAGAATGAACAACTGTTAAAAGAGTGCATGATCTTGCAAGTGCAGGCTGTCTTCAGCAAGGGACATGTTTTATATTAAGCGCATCAAACTAAATCATTAACATATGTGGCTTGGGCTCCTGTCAGATGCCTGTATTGTAAAAAATAGATGTGTAGTGTTCTTGTGCAGTGTGTTGAATCTCTTACTAAACACCAAGTTAAACCATAGTCAGTAAGGAAGGTACGGTTGATCATTTACTGTCACTCTTCCTCATTAACGTTTAAGGTGAAAACTGTAATAAAACAATACAGCAATATTCAGTGTGTATGTCTTGAATAACATTGAGTTTTGAATGAATATAACATAAACTACTGTTTTCCTTGTTCCCTTTTTTTCGTGAGCTGAACTCAAATATGTAATACTTTTTCTATGGTATGTACACAAAAGGCCTATTTCTCTCAAGTATTATTCACAAATCTGGCTAAATATATGTTAGTAAGCACTTCTTCTTTGCTGAGATAATCCATCCACCTCACAGGTTTGGCATATCAAAATGCTCATTAGCATGATTATTGCACAGGTGTGCCTTGGGCTGGTCACAATAAAAGGCCACTCTAAAATGTGCAGTTTTTCTGTATTGGGGGTCTGGGGGGTCTGAAATCTATTCAGTATCTTGTGTAACCACCATTTGCCTCACACAGTGCAACACACCTACTTCGCATAGAGTTGATCAGGTTGTTCATTGTGGCCTGTGGAATGTTGGACCACTCTTCAATGGCTGTGTGAAGTTGCTGGATATTGGCAGGAACTGGAACATGCTGTCATATACGCCGATCCGGAGCATCCCAAACATGCTCAATAGGTGGAATGTCCGATGAGTATGCTGGCCATGCAAGAACTGGGATGTTTTCAGCTTCCAGAAATTCTGTACAGATCCTTGCAACATGGGGCCATGCATTATCACTGCAACATGAGGTGATGGACGTGGATGAATGGCACAACAATGGGCCTCAGGATATCATCATGGTACCTCTGTGCACTCAAAATGCCATCAATAAAATGCACCTGTGTTCGTTGTCTATAACATACACCTGCCAAAAGCAGGGGCGGAGTGGCAATCGGGACGATCGGGACTTTTCTATTCTAGAAATTCTAGAAAAAAAAAAATTGACAGTCAGGAAGGATTAGCGTGGTTGCATAACATTTAACGATACCCCCATGGAAGGCAAGAAGAGAAAGGACAAAGGAGGGGCCGAAAAGGCCCGAATGAAGAAGAAGCGGATGCTGGAGGAGAATGCATCAAAGTGCTCAAAAATTACGGATTTATTCCGAAATCAGGCGTCAACAGGTGAATTGACAGAAAAAACAGTGGCGCCGCTCAAGCATTAACTTACGTTATTGCTAGCCGCCCGTGAACTAGCACAAGCTAGTAAATGTTAGTAGCCTAATAATAATTACTAATTTAATTAGTGGTAGGTAGACAGTGGTGTGTTTATTATATATATTCATACTATAATGAAGTCGCCAACGCCAATTAATAATCAGTAACTCTTTATAATTAAAGTTCAGTTGTAAGTAGTTTATAATCTATAAATTATATAATGTACAAAAACATTCATAAATAATTAGCAAGTGATATGCTCACATTTTATGTATGTTTTGAGGCTCTCTCTCTCTGCTCGTTCTTATATATGTCCTGTTTAGCGCGCCCTGTTAAACTGACAGTACTTAACACACATGCAAATGATACACTTTCACTCTATGATGGTTAAACTGTGCAATTAATCCGATAATGATAGGAAACCCAACCCAGCAACGGCGATGATCAGCTTCTCCTCCATTTTCTCGGAACTAATGTTTTGTTAGGAACGAAAGTTTACATCGTATGTTTCTGCGGAATCAGCCAGCGCGAAGGACGTCTATATTCCGATTTTTTGCCGCTGAACCGTGTCATAGCTCATTATTACCATAAAGTTGAGCCACTTTCAACTCTCGGCTTGACGCTCTGGGCACTCGAAACGCAACGTCAAGGAATTTGACGCTCCTTGCAGCTAAGAGAAGCCAGCTTCCATTGAAAATGAATGACTTCCGGTAACTTTGGAAGCTCAAGTCAGCGGCGGTGTGAACGCCTCTCACGTGGCGTTGTCAAGGTAGCAATTTCACTGGATCTAAACAAATCAGTCTAACCATAGACCACGTGACCAGTAGCGGTGGCTTTCGTAATATATTTAAAATAATTTTGCATGGGTTATGACGTTAGTAGTATATATTTTTTAGCATTATTTTTTTTTTTGACCACTGAGGGCCGGTGGCCAAAAGCATAACCCCACCGCCACCATGGGCCAATCGATCCACAGCTTTGAGATCAGCAAACGCCGCCATACACGCTGTCTGCCATCTGCCCTCTACAGTGAAAACAGGGATTCATCCGAGAAGAGAACACCTCATCAAAGTGCCAGACACCATCGAATTTGAGCATTTGCCCACTCAAGTCACTTACGACGATGAACTGCAGTCAGGTCGAGACCCTGATGACGACGACGAGCAAGTAGATGAACTTTCCTGAGACGGTTTCTGACAGTTTGTGCAGAAATTTGTTGGTTATGCAAACCGATTGTTGTTTTGCATATGTCCAGGGGACTGAACTCATACGATCTTGGAGGTGAAGATGCTGGATGTGGAGGTCTTGGGCTGGTGTGGTTACAAGTGGTCTGCGGTTGTGAGGCCAGTTGGATGTACTTCCAAATTCTCTGAAACGTCTTTGGAGACGGCTTATGTTGAACATTCTATTCATTGGCAACAGCTCTGATGGACATTCCTGGAGTCAGCATGCCAATATCATGCTCCCTCAAAACTCGCAACATCTGTGGCATTGTGCTGTGTAATAAAACTGCACATTTTAGAGTGGCCTTTTATTGTGGCCAGCCTAAGTCACACCTGTACAATAATCATGCTGTCTTATCAGTAACTTGATTTGTCACACCTTTGAGGTGGATGGATTATCTTGGCAAAGGTGAAGTGCTCACTAACACAGGTTTAGACAAATCTGTGAACAATGTTTGATAGAAATAGGTCTTTTGTGAACATAGAAAAGTCTTAGATCTTTGAGTTCAGCACATGAAAAATGGGGGCAAAAACACAAGTGTTGCATTTATAATTTTGTTCAGTGTTTTTTTCTTTTTTTTTTCTTTTTAAAGAATAGTGTAAAACAGTGTACAGTATGCAACAGATGATTCAGGGTAGTATGCTTAAGTGTTGTCACATGGCAAACACTGAACATTAATTCAGCACAGCTGTCGAGGTTGTTACCTTACAAACAAATGTGCTAACCCTTCTTTTTACAAAGTTGTAATAAATAAATAAATAAATGTTAATAAGGCTTCATAGTAATAAATAATGCTGTTTTGCCCAACTGAACTCATTTCATAATTGATTAACTTTACATATTGGACAGAACTGAATCAACACTGAGCTGTCTTTAACTGAACAATGATATTTTAGCAATTAAAAAATGGATAAAGCAATATATTCTACACTACACTGTAAAAAAAAAAAAAAAGGTCCATCAACTTAAAAAATAAGGCAACTTATCGCAAGCGCTTTTTAGAGCAGCAAGAGACAAGTGAACACAAGAAGTAAATGGACCAAGATCACAACTAAACCAAACACTTTCCACCACAATGGTGACTTCAAATGAATCAAGTATCAACATTTAAACCTCTGTTAATTCTCAATAAGAGCTTCTCTAGATGTCTGACAGAAAAAGTCACAGAACCTTGTAAGGAGGATCTGTGAACGTCTATATCGGACGTACAGAAGACATAAAAAACATTTTAAAAAAAGAGGTCATAAAAACATTCTGTCTCCTCAGTGGACGTCTTTTCAACGTCTGCAAAGACATAAAAAGACGTCCACTGGGCGTAACTTTGCCCAGTGGATTAGGTTGATGTTAAAATACGGAATATAGTAATTTTCACATAATAGTTCCTTTAAAAACAAACAAAAATGTTAAATACTTGAGACTTCATGCCACAAGACTGCTAACGTATTAAGGTATAATTAACACTGGATTTATTTAACATGCATTATGTACCATGTGTTGAGTTCAGTGTAAAATGCATTGAGTAAAGAAGTTAATATACAAGACTTGGTATGTCCTTGTGCTTTGGACACAAACTTTCAATAATAAAAAAAGTTATTTGACCCGTGTCATGGTCTTTTATTTATTTAGATTATTTGAATAATATAAAGTCGTGGCCTAGTGGTTAAAGAGTTTGACTCCTAACCCTAGGGTTGTGGGTTTGAAACTCAGACCGGCAATACCATGACTTAGGTGCCCTTGAGCAAGGCACACACACACAAAATTGTGTATGCTTATAGATAATAGGCCTTGTGTTCAGTAAACAAAAAATTGTGTGTGTATACACGTACTTTGGATGGGTTAAATGTAGAGCATGAATTCTGAGTATGGGTCACCATACTTGGCTGAATGTCACTTTTCACTTTAAAATTGTGTATGCTTATAGATAATAGTCCTTGTGTTCAGTAAACAAAAAATATTTTGTTCTGATATTTTTTAGGTTAACATGACTATTCATGTTGTGACAACTTGTGATATTAAGTTATTATTTTAAGTTGGGTGGACTTTAGTCCCTGTTTGTTAAGTTTACTCAAAAAAGCGCTTGCAATAAGTTGCCTTATTTTTTTAAGTTGACGCAACTTTTTTTATATTGTACATGCAAAAGCATTGATATCAAATATATATACACATTTCATTAGATGAATGCCACTTTATCGAGACAAAAACCTACCTACAGCCAAGCATACATATCAGTGTGTTAATAATGAGGCATTTAATGTCCACTTTTCAAATATTTACTTAATGTTTACCTAATAATCTCGGGTCGATCGCATCAAAAGCAAACTGCTCATGCATTACTTGCTGGACCACTGATATAACAGAAAACCATGTGTCTTTTGCAGTGATGTTTATCACACCCTGGCATTGGAGGTTGGAGTTAATGTTAATGGCCTCTACCAACAAATTGGTCTATTTTACCTAAAAGTAAGTCACTCGTTTCTTTTTAGAGCTGCTTAACAGGGGAATCGAATTATGTTTACATAAGTGTATTATTTTATTGATATATTTATATATTATATTGCTGCAATATTATTATTATTTAACATATTTGAAACAATCTGTACTGTATAAAAATGCTATGATAAAGGTGACGTCTTTTGACTTGATCTAAAATGTGCCACAGATATTCAATTACAATTTATATTATACTAACAATATTGTTGTAATATAAACAGAGATCATTTGTAGTTTACATGTATATGTAAATATGTGCATATACAAGTGTTACATTTGTAATTAATATTCCCAGCCTCCGGCTTATTCACGCGTTTGAAGATGAAATGTCACATGTAGCATGTTGCATTCTGGGAAATAGTATCCCATGCAGGGTTTTCAGATGCATACATCAAGTTTCAGCAAATGTAGCAGGTAATCCGGGCATTCAATGCATACAGAAAATTAACATACTATTCACGGTAAGCACACAGCATACTGCGATATAGTAGGAGTTGTATGCTGCCCTACAAAGGCAAAAGACCTTAACTATTATTATTATTATTATTATTATTATTATTATATTTAAAAATAATAATAACAAGCAGACTGGCCAATTTTCACATCATAGTTCAGATACGGGCTGGGCCTCAGCCCTGTTTTAGGCTTCTCGTTATTTTTATATTTAAACATCCATCAGTTAGTGATGAAAACAAATTGGAAAGATGGTGAAAACAACATGAGACCATGCTACTGTGACTGTCAAGAGTGGCTCAAAGGTGTTTAATGTCCAGCAGTAGCAGCATGTATTGTGCCTGCAGTCAGTTCAGCTGAAGAGTTCTGCATTCAAATGCAAGCAATAAGCTTAATCTTGCAACAAAGCACTAGCAACAGTAATTGCCATAAATGTGTCAGGGGAAAATAGTAAGGAGACTACTAATAAATAAATAATTAATTATCTACTAATAAACTAGTGTTTTTTTAGTCTGTGTCACAAGGAAGAAGTTGCAAATTCTGACTCGCCATCTCCTCAGACACCTTTAGAAAGGAAGTGCATCTTTACACATTAAGACTGATTATAATGAAAGACTTTTTAATTTGCTTTGATTTGATTTTGTTAAGTAGTAATTTAAAGCTTTCTATATAGTAGATATATTTATCAAGTATTTTAGGCATGTATTCACTGCGTTTCAGTTCATTTTTGTGAAGCGCTCCTGTTCAAGACGAGACGGCAGAAAGTGCATCATGTTTGTTTTCTTTATTTTATAAAAGCACAACATTTTGTTTTTATTGGGAGTGTACACAAATACAAACAGTTACAGTTAACAGTTACAAATGGTGTATTACTCTTATACCTTTATGAACAAAAATGACGGCATAGGCTATCCACTGGAAAAAACACAAGTGATCGCGATGGCACCTCCATGTCCTGCCAAGCGCCTTTCAGTTTCCACCCTCTGACAAACTATTGGTTATAGTGCACATTTATCTAGGTTAAACATTTAAGACATTGTCATAGGCTTGAACTGTTTTATATATATATAGGCCAGATTTTATTTTAGGGTCATGATGTTTTGAGTCATGATGATTTGAGAAAGCTAAATTGATCAAATATAGGCTTACTGTCTGCCGCTGCCCACTTGGTCCTTACGTTAAAATACAAAACTTATATTTAACGAACAAAAAATGCTCCAACTGTTTTTTCTCAGTTAATTTGATAAAATAAAGAAAAAAATACAAAAATAATACAAAACTGAACTATTTTAATAGCTGAAACAGTAGTATAAGCTGTTTTGGGAGAAGGGGGAAAGAAAAAGTCGAGCTCGGGTCGATAATTCTGATAAGCTGTTGGAAACAGGCCAGGCTAAGCCCTGAGCATCTTGGGCAAGCTAGGGCCAGGCTAGGGCCTACATTTGAGACCCATGCAGGACACTAGTGTAGTGTGCAGGGATACCCCTTGGATCCTCATGTTCCGGGAGTTTGGGTGAGGGTTATGGGGGACCCTGTCGGAAATGTTCCCCTCGGTAGTAATTGTGTTCTGTGTAGCCCTCGGTAGAAATCACGTTCCCTCTTTGGTGGGCATCCCTCCAACATCGGGCCCTTAAAATGCCCTGCCCCGAGCAGACAAAAATTTGCTATGCTCATTAACGTAAAAATTGCTATACATAGCATATTGTTTTTATATTGACTTATTAATAAATAGCCTAAACTAAAAGAATGACTTTTGGATTGATGTGAACCCCAGCAGGCAGGAATAATGCTCAGGAAGAGTGCTTGTGGATTAAACATCTTCAATGACGTTCATTGGCATGAATTGATTTTATCGGGTTACAGGAAAAGGTAGGATGTGGATTTATTTGTGAACTGTTAGTAGGCTACTGATTTTATGATTGATCATGCTAGCTATGGAATTCGAGTCCACACATGTCCAACTAAGTGACAACATGGTGCATAATCTGCATTACATATCTGCATTTTCTGCTGCCAAGGTATTTAAATTGAGCTGTTTGAAGTTCTAATTCATCTGTCTACACCGTAATTAAAATGCGGCAGACTTTAATGAACATTAAAAAAATAAAAAATAAAAGGCAGAACACTATAACTCCAATCCGGCACTGTAACTTAATTTTGACCCGTGGATAAACATAGGCAGAATGCCATAAAAAAGTGAAAAAGCTGTAACTGCTTTTATATGGTGGTGTTCTGCCTTGGTTTTTCTGGGGCTTTTCGAAGTTACGGTTGAGATGACCCATAGTTTTTTTTTTTTTTTCAGAAAAACAACGAAATCGACTCATATAAGATTCATATGCATGAGATTCATATGCAGATGATAAAGGATGTCTTGAATGACCCAAGAATATCAATGATTAATCTTCGACAAAAAAGTTGTCTTTTGCCTTTGCACGGCAAAATGGTAGTATGCCATTCTGAACACAGCTTCTGTACATTATACTTGAGTTATATTTAGCAGATTCTAACAATTATAGTAGGTCATCCTGGTATTCCATACATACAAAAAATGTTTTTTTATTTTTGTATGCATTGAATACCCTTTTTTTTTTCAGAAAAACAACGAAATCGACTCATAAGATTCATATGCATGAGATTCATATGCAGATGATAAAGGATGTCTTGAATGACCCAAGAATATCAATGACTAATCTTCGACAAAAAAGTTGTCTTTTGCCTTTGCACGGCAAAATGGTAGTATGCCATTCTGAACACAGCTTCTGTACATTATACTTGAGTTATATTTAGCAGATTCTAACAATTATAGTAGGTCATCCTGGTATTCCATACATACAAAAAAATTTTTTTTTATTTTTGTATGCATTGAATACCAGGATGACCAGGATAAATACTGTACTATGCAGAGGATAAATACTGGATACTGAAGAAATAGTACGAGTAGTATGATAGTATGGCATTTCGAACACAGCCCCTGTTTTTATGTAGAACCAGGAGCACTAACAGGAAGTGGCTGAACAGGGAGTGACTTCACCTGGAAAAAAAAAAAAAAAAAAAAAAAAAAAAAAAAATTATATATATATATATATTAGAGGTGGGCATAGATTAATTTTTTTAATCTAGATTAATCTCGCTGTAATCTTGGAATTAATCTAGATTAATCTAGATTACTTGGCATGGCCACCATGTTGATGGCCTCCTTTACTGCTACTCGGACTACTGTGCAGTGTTTAGACGTACTCCCTCTCATCCGTGTGTCTTAATTTGATTAATTAAAAATCTATTTCAACCATGGTAAACCATTACTGTATTGTGGGGTGTAACAGCAACATATAATCACCATGGGGAAAATAAAATGAGAATGGATTAACTTTCCAACGCTTTCCTGCTTGGAGGCGCGACCACGGAGACCATAACATCTGAATATTCATTTATATAGCTTAAGTCAACATTGAACATTTAAAATAAGGGAAAACTCCCGGGTTACTCATCCAAAATACGGGAAATTTCAACATTCATCTTTCTGTTGCTATCCCTCTGCTGACAGCAGAAATCCGTACTACAAAACTGCTGCATTAACTAATGTTAAGCGATTTGTAAAGCTAGGTCTGACATGACTTTGCTTATATATTGGCGTGAAATCGTGCTCTCACCACGCTGTTATCTTAAAAAGCCCAACATCACGCTAAGGTTGCTTTCAAGTAAGCAAAACGGTGCTTTGAAAACATCTGTTCGCTGGAAGGGCAAGGAGTAGCAACAGGACAACAGCACAGAGACTTGACAGGTCTGATGGAGGGATATTTTACAGGAAAATACTAAAACGGGAAGACAGCGGGAAAAGAGCTCAAATACGTGATAAAAACCCCAGAAAAAAATGGGAGGGTTGACAGCTACTAACTACACTTTTGAAACACATAGTTAAAAGTCCATGTTTGAATGGTTGTTAGCACTAACAGTTACTAAACTAGCAGCTAGGTAGAGCGCAGTTTACCTTTGTTTGGATTACTGTATACTGTTTGCCGGTTCTATGATCTGCAGCTCCTGAACCCATTCATTTGTGAACTGTACATGAGACTCCAATGACTTGTAGCTTCGGAACTATTCTGAAGTGTAGGCGCTCACAAAACAAACAAGGTAGCCGAGTATATATGTAATGCAAAAGTGCGGCAGCAAGTCGTCATCGGTACTCCACTCTTTGTTGGGAATTTCATATGGATCCAAACCGTTAATAGTGCCGATTTTGTCCACACACCGGTCTCTGGCATCCCTATTTAGCGTATCCTTATAAATCCCACAACCTTTCCGCGATTTTAACATCATTTTTCTTTCTCCCAACTCTGCTTCTTCTCGTTCAACTTGCTGTAAGTTTACATTCGCGAGGCCATCAACATGGCCGCCACGTCCCAGAATGCAACGCGGCGCCCAAGCCCTGTAGGCATACACACAGGTTCGAAGACTCGTTCTCGCCCCCTACAGTGGAATTCGATTAGGTATACATCCACTCTAAAATATCAAGGTGAAAGTCATCATAGCTCGCCTAATATAGACCCAGCTCTCAACCCAACTTTGAGAATAGATTAACGGCAATATTTTTTTTATCGCCCGATAAGAGTCTCGCGTTAACGCAGCACGTTAACGCCGATAACGGCCCACCACTAATATATATATATATATATATATATAAATTTTTTGTTTGTTTTTGGGTTTTTTTTACAAACAGTGTAGATAAAGGAAAAGTAATTCACATCTTTACATTAGAATATTTACCCAAAAATATTTCAAGCAGATATTTGAAAGTTTAATTAGTTAAAGGCCAACACACTTCCGTCTGACCTATTTATATATTGCCTTGTCAGTTGTTGTGACCTCAACATTTCATACATATCCATCCTTTTCAGGAAAAACAGCAGAGATTCTGCTATGTGCCAACAGTTGCAGGCTATCTGCTTGTCCCTGAGCAGAACTAGATCTTCCACTTGAAAGTTTCTGAGAGGTACTATCCACTTCTGTCTGTGTTGCAAGCAAGGTAAGTATTTGCAGCTCCAGAGGCTCCAGAACTGGTTTGCAAGGGCCTGAACTTGTCTCCATTGCTTTGTGTACAGGTCCCTGTCCGAAAAGTCTTTAGGAGGAGACAGAACTCTTGTATTTTGTGTAAGGAACACTGATGGTGAAAGTATGAATGGTTGTTCCAGGTCTGCAGACACAGGTAGGAGTGGTCGTACATTAATGATAGCAGTAACTTCTGCCATTAGTGTGGAATGAACTTTGTGGGTTAAGCAAGTTTTCAGCTATAGGAACACTGAATCTAGGATTCTTCTGGCAATGCCAGTCAGGCACTCCCACAAGCCTCCCATGTGAGAACATGGTGTGATTGTTTGAATTTCCAGCTGCATCCTTGCTCACTGAGGTACCTCTGCACCATTTTGTGCATTCCAAGCACCTTGCATGCTCCGAAAAAATTGATACCACAATCAGAACGGAGCTGTTTCACAGGGCCTCTGAGTGCAAAGAAGCATCTGAGAGCATTTTTGCAACTTGATGGGTTCATCAACTCAATGACCACGATGTGCACAGCTCTCGAACTCTCAGCAGAAAATGATGGCCCACAACTTGCCCTCCACCTGTCCTCCTCTGGTGCGTCTGCTTGTGACAGACCAGGGTCCAAATACATCAAGACCATCATTTGTGAAGGGAGGGCATTTTTAAAACGTTCAGATGTCGGGTCTGCCATGTGTTGTTCTTCAAGCTTTCCATGCAGCTTGCGACAGGTTATGCATTTGTGTGGAGTACTGAATTGATAAGTGACTTACCTTGCCTTGATGTTTCACTTGCTCATGGTGATATCGAATGAGCAGTAGGGATATGTGGTTATCTTTGGGGAGAATTATTGGGCTCTTTTCTGCAGTTGCAACCTCAGAAAACTTCAGTCATCCTCCAACACAAATGAAATTGTCATCTATGATCCGACTGAGTTTCCGCAAATGGCTACTTTTGGATACAGCTTGATTAGCTTGGAGAGCTGATCGTTTTTTTGCAAATGCATCCTTTTGTGTTGCTTTAAGGATAACATTCTTAGCTTGGTACATTTCATCTGGATTATAAGGCAAATCACATTTGTGCCAACCTTTGCATTTGCTGTTTTGATTCATGTGCTTGTAGGATTCTGCTATGTGAACTAGGAATGCTACCCCTCTTACCAGGGAAGTGAAATTGGTTTGATCAGATATAACTGCAGTCCAAAATTATGAAATGCTCGGGGAGGAATGTGTCCCAGTCTGACTGTTCAGAGGTAAGATCTCTGAGAAAGGCTCTTCCCTGGATTGTGATTGGTGCTAATAGACCCAGAGGATCAAAAACAATGTTGACAGTGAAAAGGACTCCACAGCGGGTATATGGCTTGTAATGGTTGATGTGGAGTAGCTGAATATGTCGGTCGTGATCTCCTATAGCAGGCCTAAACTCTTTTGTGTGGGTAAATTTTCTCCACTCAGATCTAGGTCCTTGATTACAGGAGCAAAATCTTTAACGGGAAAGCTTCTATGACTGTCTGAGGGTTTGAAGCAAACTTGTGTAAATGGAGTTTTGACTGAGCTAGTGATGCCTGTTTTCATTGGAGCAAATCAACTGCCTTAGCTTCAGATGGTACAGATACCAAACCATCAACAACATAGAAATGTCTGAGTTTGACTGTATCAGCACCTTGCTCCTGTGCACCTTCTCTGATGGCTCTCTGTGGCCCATAAATGGCAATAGCAGGAGATGGCCGATTGCTGAAGACTTGGACCTTCATCTGATACTCTTGTTGTTCAACCTTGTTGATGTCATTGTCCTTGTGCCATAGAAAATGGAGAAAGTTCAGATGGTCTTCACATCTGCAACATCTGCTGAATGTCTGCTAGTATTGCAACCTTCTCTTTGTAAAAGTGTAGCAGCAATGCTGACAAGGGAATTATTGAGGTCGGGGCCTGTGAGGAGCACATCATTGAGAGAGCACTGGAATCAAAGACCACCCTGATCTGATTGGGATTTTTGGTATGGTAGACCCCAAATATAGGAAGATACTAGAATTCATCCTCTTCTCTCAGTAGTGGTGCTACCTCAGCATGTCAGCTGGTAAAAGTCTTTTCCATGAATGCCACATACTGTTGCTGCATCTCAGGTTTTCTCTTCAGGGTTCTTTGCAGGCATGTGAATCAAATAACAACTTGCTCCTTATTGTTTGGCAAGGGCTGGCATGGTTCTCTGAATGGAGCTACCGAGCTGTTAGCATTGACGTTTTTGTCCATTCGATTATTTATTTATTTTATTTTTTTTTCAATAAACATTCCTTCATGTTAGTTAAAATGTTGCAGAGTATTTATAAGTTCCCAAGATTTAACAAAAAAAGTGTACAGTACCCCTAATATGTACAAACGATGTAATATGGATGATAATTCTTTTTTTACATTTCAGTTCTTCAGGGACAGTATTGTTTGTGTCCATTATGGAATAACTCAAAGTCAGAAACCGCGTCTTGATGGTAAAAAAAAAAAAGCATGGTTTTGAAGTGTAGAGTTTCACAAACAGAATGAGACGATCCACAAAAAAAAAAAAGGTGAAAGAGAGATTGATTGGAAGATTGTTTATTTGAATTCTGGCACTCTTTCGTGACGTACGTTCTGACGCACCTGTCATCTGATGGAGGCAGAACTTGGCGATCGCCTTTGTATTTATTTGTTTTATTTTTCAACAGTTTTCATACGTGTGTGAGTGTGTTTTATGTTGAGTGTGGCAGAATTTGCATGATTACCATCTGTTTGAGCACATATCATCTCGCTATTACTGTGTAATCACAGCTATCGATGTGAACACCATCTATACGTGGCCTATTGGTTAGAGAGTATGACTCCTAACCCTAATGTTGTGGTTTCGAGTCTCGGGCTGACAATACTGTGACTAAGAGGGCTTTTACACTGGGCTCGTTTGCTGCTGCCCGAGCGCGATTTTTCCCGGCGCCGCCCGCAGCGTGGTCTGCTTTCACACTCAATAGTTGTATTGAACCCAGCTGCATTTGCAGTCATCTTACGTCATCACACACGGAAAATGCATGGAGAACACAACAAGACTGAGCATAGTTGTAATTTTTTTGTTATTTTGGTGCTATTATGCACAGTATAATAATAAATTTTAATTATTTTAATTATGTAATTTTATATAAAGAAATAAAGAAACACACTGCAAATACTCACTACACAAGTCCAGTGTTTTGGGAGTGAGAGTTATATAAAATCTCACCAAGGGCACCAAAAATAGTCTGGTCCAGCCCTGGATTGATATCTTTTTGCAAGTGTATGGAATACATGGTCATGCTTAGATTGGTTGATAGAAAACAAGAGTCCTTTTTTTTCTCCATAGGTCTTAATCAGAATAGATGTCAATTTGAATTTAACACGTTCCTAGTTCCTAGAATAATTTTCACAACCCACAACTTTAAAAACACTTTCATGGACTTTTTGTCTACTGAAAGTTTTTTCCAGTAAGATGTTTAGCAGCTGAACATTCGGTATATTACTAAACAAAACCTTCAAAACACTGTATTTGTATCCCTTACAGCTTTAATTCCTGTATTATCATTTACTGCAAGAAAAGTATTTATGAAATCAATGTTAATGAAATTATATGCAATATCAGTGTTTAATATACTTTTCCTTTTATTTTATTTATTTATTTATTTATTTTATGTTTTTCTAAATAGGACACTGTTAATTCTGCAGTGTTTGAAGAATCCAAGATGGGCAACCTGTCAAAGATGTTTCAACAGCCTGCTTTAATATATACATTCACATACTATATATATATATATATATATATATATATATATATATATAAAGACACATTGGAATAGTGAGAAAAATCAGGACATGTTCCAATAGTGAGAACTTATATCTATTTAATCTTTTTCATTTAGATAATTCTGTTCCTGGATCCCAATTGGCTAACCCTGTGTCCAAGATGTCGTAAAATTGACTTCTATGATGCAAAAAAGCTCTTCAGTATATTACTGGCTGAATGGCATAGGGTCTGTTTACAACTGGTCATTTCATGCATTTTCTCTGATCGGATGGATATCTGTCTGATTTGATAGAACGTTTCAATTTACACTTGGTCACATAAATGTGTTAAAAAAAAAAAAAACAGATATTAATATGGTCAAATTGAACAGAGTTCTTGTTAACTAAAGTAACAGATAAGTGCTGCATTTTATTCATTACCAGCTAATTTCAAGATCACACCGCAACAGGAGAAAGCGCGATATCAGCACCGGAATATGTAAACCACGTATGTAAATTTCACTCCTTCCAAAATGTTAAAATAATAAATGCGTGAAAGCATGTTATAGGCTATAAGATATGTTATAGTCAGATATGACAGTGCTAATGCAAAATGCATCACCGGAGATGAGTAGCGGAGTATCTTTAAAGCAAGCCAACGTGCAAACTTCAGCAAATGAAACTGAAAGACACACAATAATCTTCATTAAGTAGCAAGACTAACCTATCATTCCAGTTCTGATGCCGCGCTTTCTTCTGTTTTGATCTTGAAATTAGCTGATAATAAAATACAGCCGTTATCTGTAGCTTTCATTGACATGAAATTAAATTTGCATATAGCGACGAATTTGAAGATCGGATTTATATCCTGCGAAGACAGTTATGTGGCCAGGTGTAAATGTAAATGTTTTAACAAATCATATAGATATCCGATCACAGAAAACACATGAAGTGACCAGGTTTAAACAGGTCAATAGAGACCAAGGCTGTGTCCGAAATTCCATTCTCTGAGTAGGTAATTCTTTTGAATAAGTAATTGCTTAGTGATAGTTAAAGGGGTCATATGTTGTTAAAAAACTAGCCATTTTTTGCAACCAGGATGGACATAATTACAGATTATAATGGTTTATACTGTGTTTTTACATGTTGCTTTCATCACGATGTGTAAACATAAAACCATGTCTGCATTTTGAGAAACGACAAACAACAAGGTCTACTCTACACCAGCGGTTCTCAATTCCAGTCCTTGTGATCCTCAGCTCTGCATATTTTGGATGTCTCTTTTAACACAGCTAATTCAGATAACCAGCTTGTTAGAAGTGAGCTCTGTGCATTAACTGTGTTCCTATTGACAAGGTCCTGTTAATTGACTCTTAACTTTTATAAAGAATATATTTTTGCGTTTGACACTTTAGTCTTTTCAACTTTACAGATTTCTTTATGCAAAAAGAGCTTATAACACTCCAAAAAGAGGGGAAAACTTGAAATAGCATCATATGACCCCTTTAACACAGTATATTTCTTTTAGTATTAATTTATTTAGTAGGAATGTAATCAGGACGTACTACATTTATCATTTTGTCATGACCACGGCCATTTACCTGGAATCATTTTCTTGTGGCCTCATGGTTTAGCAAGTGTCCATCAGATGTGCCCTTCATCTTGCCACAAATGTCATTGAGGGATGTTTTGCCTACAGTTTCACGAATAATGTGAATTGTGACATACTACCCAGTTCACATACTTTTTTTTTTTTTTTTTTACCTGCTATATGGCCTGCTATGTGATTTTGGATGCAGCCCAACTGTAATCCTTAGTATTGTGTCATGTTCTAGTTAAAGTAATTAATGAATTCATTATTTAAATTTCTGTTTAAGCTAATAAAGTACTCCAATATGTCCCAAAAAGTCATAATTTTCTTAGTATAGAAATATAGCTATTTTCTTCAGTTTATGTGTGTTTCATGTGTGAATCATCTAAATAAACTCAAATCCTGCAATAAGCAATGGTTGTTGTGCAGTTAAACTGTTAAACTTGTTTTTTGGGTGTTCAATCAAATCCAACAGACATAAAGGGGGAAGGTCAAGTCAAGTCACCTTTATTTATATAGCGCTTTTAACTATTTTAACAGCATTAATAGGAAAATATCAGTGTGTCAATAAAGCAAAAGGGCAGTTCATTTCTAAATTCAATGATGTCATTATCCAGTATAGGTCCGTTTAAATAGTATCTGTGCAATCAAGTCAACAAAATTGCTGAAAATTAACTGTCAGCAACTAAGAAAGTCAGAAGCGACAGCAGCAAGGAACCAAAACTCCATCGGTGACAGAATGGAGAAAAAACCTTGGGAGAAATCAGGCTCAATAGGGGGCCTGTTCTCCTCTGGCCAGACAAAACTAGCAGTTCAATTCCAGGCTGCAGCAAAGTCATATTGTGCAGAAGAATCATATGGTTCCTGTGGTCTTGTCCCGATGGCTGTCTAGGAGACATGGTCTTGACTGTGGATCTGTCTCTGGGACTCATCTAGTTGTCCTGGATCCGGTTAACTGCAGTGACCATCTGATCTGGATACAGACTGGATCTGGTGGCCATGGTGACCTTGGTGTTACGAATCAGCTCAAAGGGGAAATATGAATATCAATCATAACTAGTTATGAGTAATTATAAATATTTAGATCCGCTGTTAGTATTTATTTGACCTCTAATTGTCAACTGTCTGTCAATTCTAAGAACGTTAATTTCCTGGTTAAAGAAAATAACTTTCTTACTGTACAGTACTACTCAGAGCATGTAGTAAAAATCTGCATGATTAGGGACTTCAGTTATGAGCAAACAAAGAACAACCTCAAGCGTGATACAAATAAGACTTTATTAACTACATAAACACTTAAACTAGTCTAACACACGCACACACACACACATGCATACAGTTGGCATAGGAAAAAGGGTTAAAGCTTAAGCAGTAAAAAGAAAAGAATAAAGACTTGGAATTGAAAGACTTGCTGACGTGAATTGATGAGACCAGTTTGAATCAGATGATCTTGATGAATGAAAAGTCAAGGCCGAAGCCTGACACACGCTTAGCGTGGTTTTGAGAGCGCTTAGCTCAGCATCTTCTCCTGGAATTCCTGAATCTAAAAGAAATGCCTGATCTGGTGATCAGTGATCTATATAGGGGGATGATGTCAAATCCTCAGGATTTGAATGAGCCAATGAGGAATGGTACCTTTTGGAGGGACGTTTTACAACTCTTTGTCTCTAGACTGGCATCTTGCATATGAAATTTGATTGGGGGGTTCAAGAGAAGAATCTTTAAGACTCTTATAAAACTAATGTGTCGCATAGGCATCGACATATAATATACACTGTCATTTGGATCATGAAAATACGAACTCATAGATACCAAACATCATATAGATGAGGTTATATTATCTAGTGATCCACCATAAGCATGTATAAAACATATAAAATACACAAAACACAATATACAAGAACAGTAACAGTATATACAGTGCCCTAAAGTATATGTGAATTAATTCAAAGAAAGGTTTTTATATGAATTAGAGAAGAGTTCCTTTTTAACTGTATTTTGTGTCTGTTTCTGAGAGACTTGAGTTAAGAGTTGCTTAGCCACATTCCTGGGGCATCTTAAACCTAGTGTTATCAGATAGTGCAGATTTGGTTGCAAGGGAACCAGAAGCCTGTTCAGTCCATTTTGAGGTGATAGCTTCCTTTTGGGTGAAGGATCCATAGACCCTTTGGTTAGATGAGGAGGCGTTAGATATTATTTGTTAAATGTAACAAATAGTTGTAGTAGTGTGTCTGATTGGTCCAAATGCTACATTGGAATAAGAAAAAAACAGACTGATATTAGCGTAAATGCCATTCTTCTAAAGATGTAGCAAGTAAGTTGTGTATTATGGGAAGTGTTCCCAGTTCGGTTTTTCCTAATTAATGCAACCTAAAAATCCTTTAATGGTTTGAAATATTAGAAATGTGTTAATTTTATGCAAGGGAGCATTAACTGGTCTTCAGCTACAGTATGTCTCGAGATTATTTTCAAATGCATGCTGACAACATTACATGGCCTGAAGGAAGAGGTTTTGAGCAGATGCCAGAGCTAAGTGGACACCAACACATCTGCATCAAGGTGCAGAATTAATCCAAACAGTTGTAGAAAGTAATTTATCAGTAAAAATCTTCAAATAAACAGCTACAGTACAGTCGTGGCCAAAAGTTTTGAGAATTACATAAATATTGGAAATTCCAAAAGTTGCTGCTTAAGTTTTTATAATATCAATTTGCATATACTCCAGAATGTTATGAAGAGTGATCAGATGAATTGCATAGTCCTTCTTTGCCATGAAAATTAACTTAATCCCAAAAAAATCTTTCCACTGCATTTCATTGCTGTCATTAAAGGACCTGCTGAGATCATTTCAGTAATCGTCTTGTTAACTCAGGTGAGAATGTTGACGAGCACAAGGCTGGAGATCATTATGTCAGGCTGATTGGGTTAGAATGGCAGACGTGACGTTAAAAGGAGGGTGATGCTTGAAATCATTGTTCTTCCATTGTTAACCATGGTGACCTGCAAAGAAACGCGTGCAGCCATCATTGCGTTGCATAAAAATGGCTTCACAGGCAAGGATATTGTCGCTACTAAGATTGCACCTAAATCAACAATTTATAGGGTCATCAAGAACTTCAAGGAAAGAGGTTCAATTCTTGTAAAGAAGGCTTCAGGGTGTCCAAGAAAGTCCAGCAAGCGCCAGGATCGTCTCCTAAAGAGGATTCAGCTGCGGGATCGGAGTGCCACCAGTGCAGAGTTTGCTCAGGAATGGCAGCAGGCAGATGTGAGCGCATCTACACGCACAATGAGGCCAAGACTTTTGGAAGATGGACTGGTGTCAAGAAAGGCAGCAAAGAAGCCACTTCTCTCCAAAAAAAACATCAGGGACAGATTGATCTTCTGCAGAAAGTATAGTGAATGGACTGCTGAGGACTGGGGCAAAGTCATATTCTCCGATGAAGCCCCTTTCCGATTGTTTGGGGCATCTGGAAAAAGGCTTGTCCAGAGAAGAAAAGGTGAGCGCTACCATCAGTCCTGTGTTATGCAAACAGTAAAGCATCCTGACACCATTCATGTGTGGGGTTGCTTCTCATCCAAGGGAGTGGGCTCACTCACAATTCTGCCCAAAAACACAGCCATGAATAAAGAATGGTACCAAAACACCCTCCAACAGCAACTTCTTCCAACAATCCAACAACAGTTTGGTGAAGAACAATGCATTTTCCAGCACGATGGAGCACCGTGCCACAAGGCAAAGTGGCTCGGGGACCAGAATGTTGAAATTTTGGGTCCATGGCCTGGAAACTCCCCAGATCTTAATCCCATTGAGAACTTGTGATCAATCCTCAAGAGGCGGGTGGACAAACAAAAACCCACTAATTCTGACAAACTCCAAGAAGTGATTATGAAAGAATGGGTTGCTATCAGTCAGGATTTGGCCCAGAAGTTGATTGAGAGCACGCCCAGTCGAATTGCAGAGGTCCTGAAAAAGAAGGGCCAACACTGCAAATACTGACTCTTTGCATAAATGTCATGTAATTGTCGATAAAAGCCTTTGAAACGTATGAAGTGCTTGTAATTATATTTCAGTACATCACAGAAACAACTGAAACAATGATCTAAAAGCAGTTTAGCAGCAAACTTTTTGAAAACTAATATTTATGTAATTCTCAAAACTTTTGGCCACGACTGTACACTCAAAAAAATTACTCTTTAAACTTACTTAATTCAATTATGGACAGTGGTTCCACACAAGCAAATTGTTTTTTATTAACATTAATGGTATTTCTTGAATCAATGTAAACTTCTTGTGTTGAGACAACACAACTGAATTGGGATGAATCTATGTAAAAAAAAGTATTGTCAAACCAAATCAATTGAATTGCTTCCTTTTAACTTAAACTGGTTAAGTTTAGTGGACATGCTTTTATTTATTTAAAACTGGCCAAACAGGTTTCATTCAACCAACACAAGATGATTTCTTTCAAATAACTCAATTAAATTATGGACAGTGGTTCCATCCAATTAGGTTTTGCTACTTTAACTCAATGATTTCTATTTAAAGTAACTCCCTTCAAAGCAGCATTTGTTTGTGTGTGATTTTAGAGTCAAAAAAGACAAGATCTGTAACAAATTAACAAACTGTATTTGCCAAACTGTTGAAATAACCAGTTTTAAACAGCCTGCTGCATCATAACATTTAATAAACTTGTGCAAATGCTGTAACATTATCTAAAATTACTTTTACAGACCGTTTGAGTCAAAAGACTTCTGAAAACTCAAAGTGAAAGTTAAAACTTTACAAAAAAGAGAAATCCTACATGCAACAAAAATGTCCAAGATGGTATGGTGTCTAACAATGTTTAACAATTATCAAATTCCATATCACTGCTAAAATATACTAGACATCTTTTATGGAAAATAACATATGCACTAAGCACCAAATCGGCAGCTTCAAAGTGTAACAATTTAGAACATGTACAAGAACAAGTGACCTGCAATCGAAAAATCAATATACTGCCAAATTTTTTACATTAACATGTTGCCATTCCAGGAACAGTCCTTAAACACAGAAGAGCTTGTTTTTCATTGTTTGCACTTTATTGGATAACTTACTGCCATCAAGCTCCAGAATCAACTTTTGCAGTGCTTTAAAAGTATACCTCAATTCAGGAGGGTAGCTCAAATTTAGCCCATATACAAGTCCCATCAACATGGCTGCTGAAAATGGGACACTGCCAAAGTATTGAAGAACCATTTGCCCCTCCAACACCACTCCAACATCTGCTAGGCTTTCTTCTATGTCTGCACCTTCCAGTCTTGTGACAAAAATCCCCATTACAGTCTCCTGGATAGCCTCCTGTGCAGTGGCATTCTCTGTATCCTTGAGTGGAAAACACAGTACTCTTAAATTCCTGTGTATTAACTTTAACAAAGCATTTAGAATCCTTGAATTTTTTTTTAAAGCACCAACTCACCATAAACTCCAAAATCAGTCTACTAGGTTATTCATTCAGGTAGGCACAAAGAGATTTGAGTATGCACTCTCTCTTCACTTCGATGTCATCAGTCTAAACATGCAAATAAGAACATTAAACAAATATATCTGTAGCATCTGGACCAGACACACAATTATTCAATTTATTTTAATGAATAATACACTAACTTTACTTTAAAGACTCTTGATCTGATCAACTGAAAGGCATCAACATCACTGCACCTTCTGATACCCAGAAAGATAGTTAAAAACATGTTTAAAATAGCCCATATGACGTCAGTGGTTAATCTTAAATGGATAGTGCACCTAAAATAGAAAATTCTGTCATCATTTACTCCAAGTTGTTCCAAATCTATATACATTTTTAGTTTGAATATACACAAAGGAAGATATTTGGAAGAATGTTTGTAACCAAGCAGATCTTGCCTTCCTTTGACTACCATAGTAGGAAAAAAATACTATGGTAATCAATGGTGGGCGACATCTGCTTATTCTTCCAAATATCAAATTGTGTACAGCAGGACTAAGAAACATATAGGTTTGAAAAAAACTTGAGGGGGATTAAATGACAGATTTTTCATTGCTGGGTAACTACCCTTTTATGTTATGAAGCGAAGAATACCATTTTGTGCAGAAACAAAACAAAAATAATGACTTTATTTAACAATTTGAATCATTGTCATACATGGTGAACTCAGTGCAGACTTCCTTGTTTACGTCCGAATGCCAACTCAGTATTATCACATACATGTGATGCTGACACAGGAGCAGGCCAATAATGAGCCAGTATTCAGGCTGCAGTAACGTTGATTTATTTAAGCCATGTTTTTTTAACTACCTTTCTGGATGTCAAAAGGTACAATGAAGTTGCTGCCTATGAGTGGATCAGATACCCCCAAATTTAATAAATAATATATGAATTTGTGTTATGAAGATGAATGAAGGTCTTATAGGTTTAGAACAACATAAGGGCGAGTACATCATGACAGAAGTTTTATTTTTGGGTGATCTAACCATTTAACACAAGGTTTTGTTGAGCACAGTTTTTCATACCTGTGTAGTGGGCGCCAAAAGGTGTTTAATTTTTTGTCCAAGGAATCCTCCTCTGTTTGCAAAAATCTTAATCAGCTTTCCAGAGTATCCATCCAGTTTAGCAAAGAATGTTGACACCAACGGGACTGTTGTAATTCTCTCAAATTCTGCACAAAACTGGAATCACATGAAAAGTAATTTGTTACCAGAACACCCATAAAGCGAACAAAAATTTCAGATAGAAACTTTCACTTACCTCTTCTGTTCTGAAAAGAGCAGGCCACCTGACTTTGAAGTCTGCAATAAGTGGTTCCTTGATCACCTCGTGCCTCCTAATTGAAAAACTCCTGTCCATCAGAATGCTTACATTTTTCTCATTGTTCTTCTTTTTAACTTCAATCTGAAGTGTTTTTCTGACTTCCTCAAGAGTTTCTTCAGTTTCCCCTTGTGGATGGGGAGGGCAGTAATTAACCTCTGCCTTGCGTGGTTTTTTTACACAGTATGCAGGACTGGATATACCATCTGGCTTGTGCTTCATTGAATTGACAGTGACTTCTGTGCAGCCAAGATTTCTCAATTTTGTTCTATAGTTGCCTAGTTTATATTTTAAACTGGCTTTCCATCCACTGTATCCAGTTACAGAACCTCTCTCTTTCAAGCAAGGGTGCTTTTGAATAAGTGTAGCCGCTACCTGATCGTATTCTGCATCAGTAGGGTACACTTTGTACTTAACCATTTCTTCTGCAAGTCCATCTAAGATGGAAATTTTTAGTTTTGGATCAGGAATGAGAAAAATGCCCTGATTTTTGAAAGCTGCATTACCTCTTTCCAGTTTCAGTTCTGCGTCATATGTAAAATGAGGTACCATGAAAACAGCAGGCCATGCTGAGTACTTCATGCTAGAAGATAATTCAGAAGAAAAACTCTCAGAAGGTTCAGAGTTTGTTGAAGTAGATGAAGATGAACGTATAAGAGCATCACAGGATGAGGTTGTCTGAGCTGGTGAAGAGCATGCACTTCCACTTTGAGATGAGTCCTCATGTGGTGAGTCATTATGGTCACTTGATGTTGTCAGAAATACCACTTTTAGGGTACTTTTGTCTTGGATTTCGGATGTGGACATGAGATTCATGAACTCATTGTCAAAGTCTGGGTCCATGAATTGCAATCTAAAATTTCCATTGATATTACATTGCTTTGCAATTTCCTTTGTTAGATCACAAACACAAGTAGGCATGCCATCCTGAAGGACCACCCTCTGAGAGTTATTCTCTCCAAGAATAATTCTTAGCCGGATTGAAGTCGTCATTGTGGTAATTCTGTAAAAAAAAAAATAATAATTATTGGTTAAAAAAAAAAAATCAATTTGTTGTAAGTTATAATTTAAAAAATGCAACAAAAGTAATGGTTTAAAGGAAACAGACATAAGCAGTTTTTTAATACATGTTAATACAGCACGTCACCTTTTATGCCTGCACTTGTCTTTTCAAAGTCACCATACGCAATGGACCAACCATGTAGTCAGCCAAAGGATAATCGTCAGCTAAATCCCCATGTTCAACAAAGAACATCTCTCTTGTTGGTGATGCACTAAGCTCAAAAGCCCTGAAGTGTTCCCTGTACCAACCATACAATCGTCTCATTATGAAGCACAATGTCTTTTGAACTATACAAATCTGAGCAACTTCTCCGAAGTCAGGGAGGCCACTTGTAGTTCCATGTGCAAGGATCATACCACTTCTGTAGTTCAAGCCCTTGTTAGACACACTCCTAGCCAAATGGACCTCTGATACATTTGGTTATTTATCTTTTATCATCTGACCAATCTCTGTCTGCAAAACATCAAGAAGAACCGTTGAGGCAGTCGAAACTTCCAGTGTATGTTTTTCCTGAGTACTTTTCAAGTGGTAAGAAATCATCAGCTGATGTTTTACAGCGAGTGAGTAGGGAATATTTTTGAAGCAACTTGTGTGTCGTGCAACCTGCTTAAAAAAGCTGTGTTTGGCTTCAAATCGCATAGTCCATATACTGACAAGAGGACCAAACAATTTAATCATCTCAGGGTAATGTTCCAAAAAGTGGTGCTTTGGCAGAAGTTTGACGTTGGGGAAAAGTTCTTGGTACCTCTGCCTGTGTTCAGAAATTTTCATCTGAAGGTAGGATATGGATTCATCTGTGTGTACAGGAGAAACCACCAACTCTACAATATCCTTCAGGTCCATTACCACCTGCCATGCAGGCTCACCTTCAGGCACCACATGCCCAATCAGAAATGGAAGCAATCTGATTAAAGTCCAATTTTCATGGCCATTCCCTCCAATTGTGTTATTCCGTGTAAATGTACAAGGAATTGCATGAGGCTTGTTCTTTTTGTCTTCCCACTTGTAGGGAAACTGGAGAATTGTTTTATTGAGGCTTTCCAAAGAAAAGTATTTCTTCAATATCAGCAAAGCCAAGCAATGTGCAAGTTCTACAGGCACTACACCCTCAAAGACATCATGAAGCACATCTGGTGGATAAGCAGATAGCACATTGAAATGAGAGAGGTGCTTAGTAAAAACACATTCTCTTTTCACTCCACAACAGCTTGTGCCATTCTCCAATGCATTATTTACATGACCTTTATGAAGATCTTTATCTCTGACGTTGAATGCACCGGACCAAACTTCTTTTGTCTGCACATCGGAACTCTTTCCCAGACAAAATCGACAAAAGAACTCTGCTGAAAAGCTTTCAAGAAAGCCAGCAAGACCATGTGCTGCCAAGTTGTCTGCCACCACACAATAAACAGTACCTTTAAGAAAGGTTCCAAGAAGATGAATGAATATGCCTTGTTTTTCTAGAACTGAAAGGTCACGCAGAAGAGGATCAAGGACTTTCTCATACCCATACTGCTTCAAATCCTCACTTTTACACAGGAGAGCCAAATAAATCGAAGAGAGAGATGAATTTGAGCCTGGGGGTAAATTGCTCAAAATCCAGTAAACAGCAAAAAGCTTGTGTTTCTTTCTGGACGTCCCAAGTGGGTTACACACTTCAAAATCATCTGCATATAAAGTCAAAGAAACAGTTAAATCTTCCCCAGACAAGAAACTGTTTTCTTTGAAGTGGGTACCATCCTGAAATGACTTGTAACAGTGGTTGTCACAACTTGCTGGACTAGCTCTTGATCTATGGTTTTCCACAACTTTGTCGACAATTTCCTGCTTAGCCAAAAGCAGCTGCAAAGATTTCAAAATTGGAACGTACTGAAAGGTGTTAGTTTGTTGTTCATTAAGACAATATTCAATAGGTTCCACAACATTAAAGCTGTCTTTGTAAAACTGTTTGCGCTTACAGGTTGTACTTAAGGAACCACTTCTGCCTATTGCGGAGTGTAATGGGTTAGATGCAGAGATGGTAGTGGCTATTTCCATTATGACCGATTCATCAGCACAAAGTTTATGTTTCTCAAACACCTGTTGTACTGCAGCAACTGTGAGAGGCACTGACACAGAATTTAACAGGTAATGTAGTTCTTCCAAAAAATCATCAATGGCTACAGAAGGAACATGTACAAGATGCTCAAGTTTTAATAGCATTGCTGCTAAATTTTGAACAACAACACCAGGAAAGTCAACAGCCACTTCATTGCAGTCGTCATTCAAACAGGCATCACTGGTTTCAGTACTGCCATCTTGAACCTCATCAGGCTCTTGTAATTGTTCAGAGATGGTAACTATGCCAGGCTTGAAATCAGTCAGTGAATGTGGGTTGTGTTTTCTGTTTTTGTGTGACTTAAAAGTTCCACAAACATTTGACTGGAAATTACAACCAGAAAACATGCAATGGACAGTTTCATTTCTCTTTAAATGACTATTTATATGAATAAAGTAATCTCTTTCTGATGTGAGGTTCCTGCATGCACACAAATGACAAGTGAAGGTGGATATTTGTCTGTCATTTATTCCAGAGTGTGCAGCATGGTTTCTACTCAGATGAATAAGTAGAGCATTCCATGTCTTGAATGTACATGGACAGTCTGTATATGTGCATGGATATCTCTGACTACGACCATAATGTCTGTGCTGCAATCTTTGGTGTTTTAGTAATTTAGACCTTGCAGAAACTGCAAGACCACAAATTTTACATTTCCACATTCTCTCTGAAAGAGAAAAGAAAATGCACACAAAATAAATCTCAAGATAGACTGAAACAGTTACTAAAGATGCAAAACATGTTAACACTACACTGATTAAAATGTCAGTACATAACTTTTTTGCACAAAAATTCAATGCATTAACCCTTCTTTTAAAATGTGTTTGTCTTACCCTGATTCACTAGTTACTGCCCATTATAAGTATTTATATGTCAAACTTAGTAGGACTGTTTTCATGAGCAAGTACATCACTTGCCCGTACAAGCAAGTAAACAACACTGCAGTGACGCTGCTGACGTGTTATCTTTGTTATTGGACACACCAGAAAACAGCATCGTAAGTCTGCTGCATCACTGCATTGTTTTGAACTCTCTCTAACAACAGACATGGAAGAGAAGACAATACTGAATAAAGTCATAATTTTTGTTATTTTTGGACCAAAATGTATTTTCGATGCTTCAAAATATTCTAACTGACCCTCTGATGTCACATGGACTACTTTGATGATGTTTTTCTTACCTTTCTGGACATGGACAGTATACTGTACACACAGCTTCAATGGAGGGACTGAGAGCTCTCGGACTAAATCTAAAATATCTTAAACTGTGTTCTGAAGATAAACGGAATCTCACGGGTTTGGAACAACATTAGGATGAGTTACTAATGACATAATTTTCATTTTTGGGTGAACTAACCCTTTAAGCCCTTGATCATTTGGAAATTGATATGAAACTGATTTATAAATTAGTTTTCTTATGAATTTAATAATTGATTAAATTAAATAGATTTAGTTTTCACAACCATCATTTTCACATTTATGGACACTGTTTTCTGCAGTGCACTGATTGACATGGTTAATAAACAGAACAGCATGCGTCTTGTGGAAGAACATTGTAGCCAGAACTGCTACTTTCTGTTTATGTTTATGACAAGTCAGGCAGGTACTGTGCTACTCTGCAGTGATACGACCCAACCCAGTTTAAAATACTCTAATATGAACAGTTTTCAGGATAAGACAAAAACAAGGGTTGGAAATTATTTCCGTTTCCAATTTGTCTTTATATAATTTTTCTAAGTTTTGAAAAAAAGTTATGAACAACAGCGTTAGCGGTTTTATCATGTCAATCCGTTTGGTGTTTTAACAATAGTTGACAATATTACTTATATTAATAAAATCTAAAAAGACAATATACAGTGCTTCACTTACCTTACCAAAAATGCTGTTTTCTCAAGTTAAAGTTATGGCAATCCTTTTGTTTCACCAAAGACAGTGCCAAACTGCAAAAACCAGGAGTAAAAACATTGCCAAAAAAAAAAAAGAATATCAGATAAAATGTCAAAATACATGCGTCTGCAAGACGTACTGATATACCCACTTGTACTGATATATCTTAATATGTCGATGCCATTGTTTTTTTCACACGATACACACCAGTCATGTTTTTCCCCTCCTAGTATACGTTTATATAAAAGCTTCAATGCCCTAATTGAAATAAGGCCTAATCCCAGTTTAGCCTAAACTGTGTCTGTGAAACCAGCGCTTAATGGACTGTGATATTAAAGATCAAACTTAAACAACACATAAAAGTCTCAATTTTTTTTTTTTTTTCCTCAAAGAATTAATGAAATTACTGAATTTTAAGAAAAATGCAAACAACAGTTGGGTGTTTTTTACTGTGTACTCAAACAGAAACTCCTAAAGTTTGGATATATTTTTTAAGGAAGTTGTGTCCGGGTGTTTTACACTTCCAAATACTGTTTTGTTTAGATATACCATTCCCCAAGCAAGTTATAGCCATTTATTACAATATTGTTATCAGTAAAAAAACAGGCCTATTTCGTTAACTAACAATAGAGATGTGTCCAAAATAGTGATGTGTCGTTCGTGAACGAATCGTTCTTTTTGAATGAATCTTTTAGGTGAACGAATCGTTCTCGTTCACGTAATCCACTGACTCATTTTTCTCATTCACTGAAGTTCCTCCCTACACAGCAGCGTGGCTCTATTAGCAGCGCATGCGCAGCTCGGTGAACCGGGTAACTGAACCATTTCATCCTGTCAAAGAATTACTCAACCTCGAGCCAATAGCCTTCGATTATGAGATGTGACAGAGCATGTGATTTGTTGAATGTAGTGAACGTATACGCCCTTCAATGAACTAGTTTCATGAGTCTGAACGAGATCTAAAGAGCTTCGTTCGTGAATGAAATGACTGAACTGATACCCATGTCGTTCGTGAACGAGTTGAATGAATTATTATATCTCGTGAATGAAATGACTGAACTGGCACACATGTCATTCGTGAATGAGTTGAATGAACGGATACGTCGTTCGTGAATGAAATGAACTGGTATATCTTATCTCGTTCGTGAACGAAATGAATGAGAGTAAACTGGGTTCCTTTTCAGGAACTCGAGCTGCGTCGAAGCGCTTTTGGGGAACGTCCCTGACGAGACCGACTCTGAATATCGTGTGCAATCAGTCCATCGGAAAGGCGTGACGTCACGGGCGGGGTGACGTAGCGACCAGGAAGCTATAAAAGCACGTGCCGTGCAGCTGCCTTCAGCTTCGAATCTGTCAGCAAGCGCTCTGTGTGTGCATGTCAAAGTCTGTCCTGTTGGTCCTATTTATTGTTGTCTGTCCCTTAGCCATTAAAAGATCGCTAAAACAGCTCAATATGCCAAAACAAAAGCAAAAGACCTAACTTATGAAGGGCGATTCAAAGCCACGTTATAGATTGTGTGTTCCTCCCTGCCCTCGCTACATTACGAGTGTGGATACACACAGTTTGTGCGTGGCTTGCCTGAGATCGAAGCACGCTGAGTCGGCTCTCGAGGGGGCCGACTGCCCGCATTGTGAACGAATGCCAATGCGGACGCTTCGATCCCGCAGGGCTCTCTTCGAGAAGTGAGCCTTCGCAAGCGTTCCTCGCGATGCCGGTTTCGCTTTCGCCGAGGCGAAGCCGCGCCGGCATTCGTTGGGTTCGCAGATCGATCTGCTGGAAGGTATGGAGACGGGCACGTCCTTATCTCCTACCGTACCCACCAGATCTGCCTGATTCCGGGGTTTGGAAGCCCGAGCTTCGGCTCTTCCCCCCGAGCGTCGGGCTTGACGCTTTGCCTTTCTTTCTCCGAGGAGATTGACACGGAGGGCGTCGGCGAGCTTGTAGTTGCACAAACAAAGTTGCATAAGCACAGTATAAAACAAACAGTGTCATTATACGGGCAGCGTTAGTGAGCAGCTATTTAATCTCCGAGGGGATTAATATTGTTTGTGTGACTAAGCTATTCGCGCGCTGTCGAGGCAACGTGTGTATTACATCATTTTCAGTTTTGATGTGAATTTTTCCATACCCGACCGCGTGTCTGGTTATTTTTAACTCCATTTAATAAGCAGGAGTTGGTTCTATCACTTCAATGTGTACTTTATCACAATCTAGACCGTGTTTACTTGTCTGATTGTTTGATTATTTTTAAATTCTGAGGAATATGACTCTGAGAAGTCAATATATCACTATATGTGTACTTTATCACAATCTAGACCGTGTTTACTTGTCTGATTGTTTGATTTCACAAAATTCTGAGGAATTTGGATTGCATTAGATTCTGAGGAATCTAATGACTGTTATCTAACTTCGAGAAGTTCAATATATCACTTCAATGTGTATTGTATCACAATCCAGACCGTATTTACTTGTCTGATTGTTTGATTTCATTAAATTCTGAGGAATATAATGACAGTTATTTGACTCATGAAGTTAGATGTACTGGAGGGACTGCTGGGCGGGAGCAGCCCCCTCCGCGTACAAACAGTCACGACTACAGAGGGCAGCCCCTACTGGGGTAGAGCGGTGTCCACCTCATTACACGGTGCCCGTCTCACCTCAGTGCCCTCGGGAGGTGGGTCTGCCAACCCTGCCGGAGTTTCAGGGTGCAGCGGCCTCCAGCGAGCACTACTCAGTTATTTCCGCCCGTGAGCGTAGCAGAGCTGGGATGCTCGCCTCCCCTTCGGGGGCCTCTTACTCCAGAGATCAGTCTCGAGAGACTGATTCCCTTAGTACATTAGCTAGCAGCGTGGAAACTACTGCCAATGTATCTCAATGGGTCCTGCGCACAGTGGAAAGACAATAGTCGGCCTCCTGCAGGCTCTGGTTATGGAACAAAAAGTGAATACCCTTTTTAGGAAGGAGGCCATCGAGGTGGTCCCTCCTCTAGTCAGGGAGTCCGGGTTTCATAGCCGGTATTTCATAGTTCCAAAGAAGGATGGGGAGTTGCGTTCGATCTTAGACTTATGTCATCTAAACCTCTCAGTAATGTCACTGAAGTTCAAAATGCTCACTGTCAAACAGATTGTAGCTCAAATCAGATCCGAGGACTGGTTTGTCACAATAGATCTCAAAGACGCATACTTCCATATCCATCCTTCCACAACACAGGAAGTTTCTGTGGTTCGCTTTCGGGGGCAAAGCTTATCAATATCGAGTACTTCCCTTTGGCCTCGCACTCTCACCCCGCACGTTCACGAAATGTATGGATGCGGCTCTGGAATCCCTCCGTATGCAGGGCATCCGCATTTTAAATTATATCGACGATTGGTTGATCCTAGCTCAATCAGAGCAGATGGCGGCTCGACATCGAGATGTTGTTCTCGCACACATGGGGGAGCTGGGTTTGAGACTAAACGCCAAGAAGAGTGTACTTTCTCCAGTTCAGAGAACCACCTATCTAGGCGTAGTGTGGAATTCGACCACGATGCAGGCACGTCTGTCTCCTGCTCGGATCGAGTCGATCCTCACATCAGTCGAGAGAGTCAAAGAAGGCCAGTCACTCACTGTCAAACAATTTCAGAGATTGTTAGGGCTGATGGCAGCTGCGTCTAACGTGATACCTTTTGGCCTGCTGCACATGAGACCCCTACAGTGGTGGCTCAAGTCCAAGGGCTTTTCCCCGAGGGGAAATCCACTTCGAGTTATCAAGGTCACGCGGCGGTGCGTTCGTGCCTTAGACATGTGGAGGAAACCTTGGCTCTTGAATCAGGGCCCGGTGCTGGGAGTTCCTTGTCGCCGTGTAACGCTAGCGACAGATGCGTCCCTCACCGGTTGGGGTGCGGTCATGAGTGGCCACCCTGCCCGCGGTCTGTGGAGTGGTCGCCATCTAACATGGCACATCAATTGCCTAGAGATACTAGCGGTCTATCGAGCATTGAAATATTTCCTCCCAGACCTGAGAGGTCACCATGTGTTGGTGCGCACCGACAACACATCAGTGGTCTCTTATATCAATCACCAGGGGGGTCTGCGTTCGCGCCCCTTGTACAAGCTGGCACACCAGATCCTTCTGTGGTCCCAGGGCAAACTCCTCTCGATCAGAGCAGTGTATATTCCTGGGAGATTGAATGTGGGAGCAGACATACTGTCGAGACAGGGGCCGAGGCCCGGGGAATGGATGCTTCACCCCGAGGTGGTGAAGCAGATATGGAGAGTATTTGGCACAGCCCAGGTGGACCTCTTTGCGACTCAGGAGACATCGCAATGTTCCCTCTGGTTCTCTCTAGTTCATCCAGCTCCTCTGGGACTGGACGCTATGGTACAGACCTGGCCGAGGCTTCGTCTGTACGCTTTTCCCCCTATCGCTCTGCTCCCGGGAGTTCTGGCGAGAGTACGCCGGGACGGGGCCCGTCTATTACTAGTAGCCCCGTTCTGGCCGGGCCGAGTATGGTTCTCAGATCTAGTCTCGCTCCTCGACGGCTCTCCGTGGGAGATACCGATCAGGACAGACCTACTCTCACAGGCGCAGGGCACGATAGTTCACCCTCGCCCGGAGTTGTGGAAGCTGTGGGTGTGGCCCCTGAGGGGGCACAGCTGTTAGCAGCTGGTCTCTCAACCGAGGTTGTTGAGACCCTACTCCAATCCAGAGCTCCCTCTATGAGGAAACTGTACGCCCTGAAGTGGAAGCTCTTCACTTCATGGTGCAGAGACCGCCAGCTTGACCCAGCAGACTGCCCAGTTGGTACAGTTCTGGAGTTTTTACAAGCCAGGCTCTCTGCGGGGTTATCCCACTCCACCTTAAAGGTTTACGTGGCGGCCATAGCTGCTTTCCATGTCCCTTTCAATGGTCAGTACAGTGGGTAGACACCCCCTAGTTACACGTTTCCTCCGCGGTGCGCTGAGGCTGAGACCTCCAGTACGATCCCGTGTTCCCCCCTGGGATTTGGTTGTGGTTCTAGAGGCTCTTTGTAAAGCTCCATTCGAGCCAATACAAGATATCTCAGATAGACATCTGACACTTAAAACTGCCCTGTTACTGGCAATCACCTCACTAAAGAGAGTTGGAGATCTTCAGGCCCTTTCGGTGGCCCCTACTTACTTAGAATTTGCCCCTGGTATGGCCAAAGCATTCTTATACCCTCGAGTGGGTTACGTTCCGAAGGTTCCCTCTGTTAAACCACAACCTATCGTACTGCAGGCCTTCTGTCCTCCTCCCTTTCGGGAGCCAGATCAAGAGAAGCTAAACTGTATGTGTCCAGTGCGAGCACTGGACGCATACGTCCACAGAGCTGCCCTGTGGAGAAAATCAGACCAATTGCTTGTTTGCTACGGTCCTTCTAACAAGGGTTCTCCTGCCACCAAGCAGACCCTTAGTCGTTGGATAGTCGAGGCTATCAACGTCTCCTATGAGTCCTCTGGTCTTCCCCCTCCTTTGGGGGCCAAGGCTCACTCTACTCGGGGTATGGCGGCCTCCAAGGCCTTCTCAGCAGGTGTGTCCCTCTTGGACATCTGCAACGCTGCGGGGTGGTCCACGCCCTCCACATTTGTCCGATTTTACGATCTTGACATGCGAGCCACGCCGGGCTCTTCTGTTCTCTCGTCTTAGCTGTGCTCTTTTGACTACACAGTAGGCAGGGATTTGGAAGTCTGGCAGCGTGGGCACATCGTTCCCCAAAAGCGTTTCGACGCAGCTCGAGTTCCTGAAAAGGAACGTCTCAAGGTTACGTATGTAACCCTAGTTCCTTGAAGGAACGAGACGCTGCGTCGCAGAGCCATACTCCCGGCACCCCTGCCGGCGCTTGCTTCCCTACTCGAAGCTGAAGCCAGCTGCACGGCACGTGCTTTTATAGCTTCCTGGTCGCTACGTCACCCCGCCCGTGACGTCACGCCTTTCCGATGGACTGATTGCACACGATATTCAGAGTCGGTCTCGTCAGGGACGTTCCCCAAAAGCGTTTCGACGCAGCGTCTCGTTCCTTCAAGGAACTAGGGTTACATACGTAACCTTGAGACGTTAGTCTGCCATTTAGCATGTCAATCTCGCAAAATGCAAAGAGCAGTTACAGGTACTGTGCACATAGCTTGTTTTGATATTTAGCATACAGAACTCAACGTTTAATCCCCAATTTATGAATGTGAATATATAATATACAACCTATCTGATCAAACAATTAAAATGCTAATTAGGCATGAAAACCTCGTGCTTTGTTCATCTGAACAACTTAATTAGACTTTATACATTGAATGAGATTATGCACACATTTTTATAAAGCCAGGTCAGTTTTTGTAACAAGTGAATACGTTTGTTAACTTAAGACAAAACGCATAATACACCCTTTTTGCCACCTGCTGGCATATTTTGTGTAATACGAAAAAATGATCACTGAACGAATCAGTGAACGATTCTGAACGAATCATTTTGGTGAACGAACTGAAAATGAACGAATCTCGAGAAAGAATCATAATTTCCACCACTGGTCCAAAAACATTTTAAAGAGTAAAGAAAATGGAAAGTGTTATTTTATAACAAAACAAAACAAAACAAAAATTTCTCTTCTTCTGAGAAATAGATTTTCAATTTGAGTATGACCAATAAACAGAAACTATGCAGCATAGTAAAAACAATTGCACAAATTGTCTTCAACAATACAGTGTAAATTATTCACAAACAACACACAAAATGAGTGAGAGACATTCAGAGTGCAACAGAAAAAAAAGTGCAAACTATCTTTTTGAATTATTTACTTGTAATTAACTAATCATAATAGACATAGTATAAATTATAGATTTGCTGACTGCATTCTGCTTCAGAGTCGATTTCACCGTAACATCACCTATCAACGAATGACCTAAATCTCAGTGCTTTATCAGATATGTACTACTGTTTCATCATTGGTATTGATTTGTTTTATGTCAAAGTTTTCTGTCGTGTTTTTTATTTATGCTTTTTCAGAGTTTTCTCATACAAACGTGTTATTTTGTGTTTTTTATCCATGCACTCACGACAGACTTCACTTTCACTTTGTGTTCGTTCATATTTCAAAAGACATATGTTAAGTAGTAGTTCAAAAGACTACTTATTGGTTGAATATGGGACAGCTTGAACCAATCTGAGCTCGGGGGTGGGACTACGAGTCAACAATCATTTCTGTTTGGCTCAGAGGAACGAAATGCAAAGTTTTTTTTTCTAACGAATCAATGTTGTCAAAATGTGATGACATAATCACCTGTACTACGGCGCCTCTATCCAAACGAGAGAAATAGGATATCTCTAAAACATGGAGAATCTTTGCTTTACATTACTTTTTAAAGTATTCAGATTGCATTAGCGGTTCAAAAGTCATTAAAAAAATTTAGCCGAGGGCGGCTGTCTCGGTCTTTGAGATTTAACGTGGCTAAATACGGAGACAGTAATATAAAATACCAAATTCTGTACACAAACCTCGGTAATGTCCTAAACCACACGCTATTCGGGCAGATAACGTCAAGCAGATTAAACCAGAATATGAACGAAACGCTTAATGTGTAGCCTACATTAACTAAATGTGTTGCATTCCTGTGCTAGATTCATCTGCATGTTTGGTTTATTAAAAAGGTGCGTAACATTACCAAGTTTTGTCTTTTAATATCACTGTCTTAGAGCATTAAGCCACATTTTCACTGTTAGACGTTTAAGAATGCCCCTGTTAGTAATGGCTCATTTCATTACTTCGACTGAAAACAATTTTTAATGTTAATATATTATAAAATATAAAATATATTGTACTTGTTCGGTACAAGTACAATAAAATTGCATCTTTCAAACGCATGAAATCATCCATTAATGACGCAATTAACTAATTTCACACAATATTCGACAGTTAATATATTAAAATTATAGCAGAACAGAGTTTTCAAAACACTAATAGAAATTAAAGACTTTGCCTTTAGATTAACATTGTATTTTCTTACCTCGCTGTTACTTCCAGGTCTGATGCAGTTCACCTTCCCATCTCCTTCGCGCCGTCTTCATCCAATACGTTGGAAATCGTCACATCCGGTTTTTTGAATCGCGAAAGTAAACCATTTACATTAGTTTAATGACTGATAATTAGGTGTGGTGGAAACTGACACACTTTAAGTTAATTAAACGCAATACAATAGTGTTTTGGTGGGGAAAGAAACGTATATGTGTTATTTTAACAAAACATATTGGGGTAAAATCAACAGTGCCGCAAAACCATTTTTTTGAGTGCAGGTGGACAGCCTAAATGGGCATTACCGCTGCGTGTACCGCGCCACGGTGCCGCGGCGGTAACTGTAATTCAGTCACGTGTTAAAATCATTCGCTAAACTACAGCCAGGTGGCGCAGAGGGACGGATTGCGAAATGAATGTAATTGTAAAATGAGATAAAAGGAGAAAGTAAAACAACAATAACATTATTATATAACATTCTAACATCTATAAAAAATATTAAAACATTTACAGTGAGTTCATTTCAAAATGTAGGATAGTCTTAGGCTACAGTCTACTAATCAAAAATTTAAAGAAGACCTTTACACCAAGGATCATATGCATGCTATTGTTATTAAACAGTAAATAAATATAAGGCCTATGTGTGTGTGTGTGTATATATATATATATATATACACACACACACACACACACACATATATATATATATATATTATACGGATAAAAAGCTAAATGTTTTCATTTCATTTTCAGTTTGGTGTATTATTGGTTTTAAAAAAATCTTCAGGTTCCATATGCAGAGCGAAATGAGAACGGTGCAGCATTTAGCAATAATTATTATTAAATTGACATAATCAAGTCTTAATATATTCCGCGCTCAAGCACATGCATTAAGTTTGCCACAAAGCACATGCAGAAGTAGCCTAATAATTGTGAAAAAGAGACATTTTAATTATTAATAAACAAATGTTTTCTTGTCGACTGCAAGATAAAATTCACAGTGCTGGCTCTCTCCGACGAGAGAGAACAGTCCTTTAGGTGATTGTAGATTACAATTCCGAGGAAAGGAGGAGAAAAAAAAATGTAGAAAGACCTTCGGCTTGTCAACCTGACAGTCCCAAAACCGGACAGCATCAGATTGTGTAACATGGTTCGTGAACAGTTCCTGGTTCATATCTGCTCACAACAAAACTGAAACACCTCTGTACACACAAAATATCAGAATAATAAACCCGTGATTACGATAGAAAAGCTTGGTATGAGATTTTCTTGAGATCTGGGGCATTTTATAAACTATAAAAAAAAATGTACATCGGAAATGCTAACTTGTGCAGCGATGAAAACTGCTACAAATAGCATATTTTTACAATAGTAAACGACCAAATTCCACCCGTGATCGCAAAAGGATGTTATTATAAACACTCAATCGGGGTTCAAAGTGAGTTTTGAGTAAAAGTGTACTAATAATTTAATAAATTGTCTGATGTAGCTTGATGCTAACGTTAGCTCTAATGCTACTAATAGCAGGTGAATTTCTTCTTCATAATGCATTTCTGTCACAATAATTCACGTAAGGTCGTAAGAAAATGTTTTGTTGTTTTTTTATAGTAAGACTTTTGATAAATAAGGGCTAAATGCATACAGAGACTGAAGTGAGATCGCTGCTTTGTTGCTTTGTAAACATTGAAATTCCACAAAAAGCTTATTATTATATACTTCAGAGCAGATCCTGCATTGTCCTAATCTAGGCTATCCAGGGTTTTTTCATTGCATCTGAAAATGACTTTGTGCAGCATATTCACTTTGCGTGCTCTGGAGCAGATCCGCCTCCGTGTTGCTCAGCTGTGGACGATTTAAAAATGTTTGATATAAAGGTCGTAAGGTCGTAAGAAAATGTTTTGTTGTTTTATTATAGTAAGACTTTTGATAAATAAGGGCTAAATGCATACAGAGACTGAAGTGAGATCGCTGCTTTGTTGCTTTGTAAACATTGAAATTCCACAAAAAGGCTGATAAAGGTGGAATAAAAACAAAAGAATAATGATAAAAGAATAATGCGGATAATGTATCATACCTGGCGGAGGTGTGAAAGACTCGTTTGGTGAGAACAATAAAACAATGTTATTATTCTTGATTTTTCAAACTACCAACACTTTGCATTTTTGAATTATGCCTTATGTGTGACCAAAAATTGAGTATTTTCTGTTTCAGTTGTTTGATCGCGCTGGTGCCTCGCGCACATATTCACTGGAAACAGCAGTCGTTCACCAGACATTTAGCGTTAGCAGCGGTCCACTTACTCCACATATTGTTAATTATGATTTTTTTCCATCGATACTGAAACACGCGTGAACTACAAAGCCTATTTTACCTCATGAATAATAGTTAAGCTTCAAATGGGCAACCAACATCATGAATATGGAAACGGATTTGTCCCGAGAGAGAAAATGAGAGAGCCCAACCTTACCTTATGATTAGCTTTAAATTATTATTATTTGTTTGTTTATAGCTAAGCCTATATTATTATATCCCATAATAACCCGGACCAATTTCCCCTTATAGGAAAATTATGGGGCATATAAAACAGACTAAATGGACCACTTAAAACATGTTTCTGCAGTTGTTTTTTAAATACAACCACTCCTTGTCAAAGATCTGTAATGTTACATATATGTGACATTGGGCGTTTATGATAAATTTTTAATGTTACATATTTGTCACATTGGGCTTTTATTTCTCATTTGAAAAAAATAACATTTTGTCAGTTTTCTTGCTAAATATCATTTTTTTCTATTTATTTTCTTTTCCACAACATTTTCAAAATTATAACTTTTCTGGGAAGATCAATAAAAAAACCTTTTTCAGAAGTAATACAGTTTTTGCATTTTATTTGCTTTGCCACATATTTCAAAACCACATAACTGTGACCATTCAATTTTACAACAACTTTTTTGTAACTTATCAAAATTCTACCTTTTCAGGTATACGGTTTAACCAGAAATAAAGTTTTAGAATATTTTTTCACAACTCGAAAATGTGCAAACTGAATAAAAATAAATAACTACCTCACACTGGAGGTCAACATGTTGAACATGCATGTAGTGCAATAACACTGCAAAATTTGACCTTTTCAGGTATACGGTTTAACCAGAAATACATTTTTAGATTATTTTTTCACAACTCGAAAATGTGCAAACTGGATAAAAATAAATAACTACCTCACACTGGAGGTAAACATGTTGAACATGCATGTAGTGCAATAACATTGCAAAAATGTGTATATTGTGCAATAAAACTGTAAACAAACCAACAATACAATGCTCAGTGAAAAAAAAAACTTGTTTACTCTGATCAAACCATTGTTATCACTTTTCTCACTTTTTTGGCAATTTAGGGCAGATGGAAGTTTTTGAAGCAATTTCTGTCCTCAGTGAAGCAAAGCCGCACATCACATTTCTCACAGACAGTGGTGGTTGCAAGGACTTTGCAGAATTTGCAACGGCCACGTGTGTCACATTTTGCAGGCCAATGTGCAACCTGGTCAGTGCGAACATCATCTGGTACTCCAACACAAACTCTCTTGGGTCGTGGTGGTGGTGGTGGTGAAGACGTGCGGTGAATTGTTGGCCGACCTCTTTGTGCTTGCACAAGAATTAGGCTAGTGGCAACCTCTGCCTGAAAGCACCTCTGCTTCAATGGCTTTTGGACACCAAGTTGTTTGCAGTCACGGCGGTAGATCAACCATGCATTAACAAGGCCCAACATGATGGTTTGCCAGAACAGGTAGATGTACCACCAATTTGATGGGAGACTTTCACACAGCTCAACCACAACGTCTCCTCTTATGCCAAGTGGTGTTTTTTTCCCAGTGCCACCTTGATAGACAGCAAAATCACATAAGATTCCAGAGGAGGAGCAAGGGTGGGGTTTGCCCTTCACATACTGCATTGGGCTGTGTGTCCCTCTGAAGATACCAATGAGAATTTCCATTTCTTTAACAGTGGTGTTAGCATTCATTTGAGTTCCAGATTTTTGCACACTGTACAAATTTGTTTGTTCCTTTAGTAACTCAAGCATTTCTGATGTTATAAACTTTCTGAAATACTCCAGGGGCGTTTGAAGATTGTCTGGAGGTGTGACGCTCGGCCCTTTGAATGTGCACTCAGGGGTTTCAAAAGGTTTCTTTCTCCAAGAAAATGTTTTTTTACCCTGGCTGGTTGTATTTTGCTTCCCAGAGTTTGTGTTTGGTTGTGCAGCTTCTAAATCTAAATCACTGGATCCGCTATCTGAATCAGGACCACTTGATTCATCTTCCTCCATGTCTTTCCTGGCAGGAGTATATTCAGGGTCATCAATGTCTTCATCCGATCACTGTCACATACCTCATACTCACTGTCGTCTCCCTGGATAATCTTCAGTACATTCTGAAGATCAAGATGTTTCCTGAATCTATTCATGTTATTCTCACTACAAAAAAAGATAAAATAACCTTAAAATAGTACCAACATATGATATAAACATATGTTATACCTGTTTTATACCATATGCTGCATACCTGTTTTAGTTACAGGTATGCAAAAATAAATTCTAAAATACATTTCATTAACAATGTTATTAATTTTACATTTATTTTGTTTACATATGTTAAAATATGCTTTTAATTGAGCAGCAGAATATATATAACACTAAAATGATTGAATCAGCTAAATTATTTGAGCAGCTCATTACCATTTTTCTTAATGTGACACATACGTCACATCAAAATTCCACCTACTGTTTTAAGGTTAACAGCACGATGTGACACATATGTCACCACAACATTTTCATAACTTGTTTTATATCAATTTGTACAAGACATGTTTTAAAATCAGGTCAAGTGTAATCTAGGATATGTCATTAAAACATTAGAATTGTTGCATGGGTTGAAACATACCTTTAGTAACAAAAAAAAGAGTTTTTAAAAATTGCTGACACTGCAACATGTGCACACCAGACAGGCCACCATTTTGGAAATGTTACCATGGCAACAAAAATGCACAGATTGTCACATGACTGAACCTGGATGTTCCTTAAATGTCACTTAGGGACTTCCTGGGTTGAAAGTAAGGGATAATGCTTTAAAAAGACCTTTCCAGATAATCACCAGTGTTTGTGACACCCACGTCACCACGGGTTATTATGGGATATACTGCGATTATATTTATCCATTAGAATTATATATTTTTAATTCTTGTTTTGTTCTGATATATTTGTTAAATTTAAAGGATTTGTTGTAAAGTGAAGGGAACTAAATATATCATGTTGGTACATTATAACATTATTAGGCCAGCCGTTATTATTTCTAAATGTAATATCAAAAATATAAAGAGAAAAACATGCAGCAAACGAAAATAGGTGATAAATCCGTTAAGATGCAACCTACAGTATACATGACTCATATATTTTTTCCTCTCACAAACTTTATGTTTTAGCGTGTTTAAAAAAGAAAAAGAAAGAAAGAAAACGTGCAGCAAATGAAAATAGGTGATTAATCCGTTAAAATTTGTTACTCTGGGTTAACAGTAATTATAATTATTATATACTTCAGAGCAGATCCTGCATTGTCCTAATCTAGGCTATCCAGGGTTTTTTCATTGCATCTGAAAATGACTTTGTGCAGCATATTCACTTTGCGTGCTCTGGAGCAGATCCGCCTCCGTGTTGCTCAGCTGTGGACGATTTAAAAATGTTTGATATAAAGGTTGCTGTCCCATTTCATACAGGAATTGTTCATCTAAAAAATCTAATTATATTGTTAGTTCTAATTATATTGTTAACACAAGTTCATTTAGGCTATTTAACATGCACTGTGACATTTTATCCTTTTTAATTTATAAACTCCTTGAGATTTTAAAGTTTAATAGTATTTAAATTCAAGTTTAAAAATAGGTGTTAACTGCTTAAATTATTTCTATATGAATTAATAATATGTTATCATATTTATTTTTGTAGAAAATAAGTGTTTATTCTTTTAAAAAAAAATGAGGGAAAAAGTAAGGGACGATCCAAATATTTGTTTTGCTTAACATATTTATGTAGGCTACAATTCAAAAATAAAAAAATAAAAAAATAATAAAATGTCATAAAATTCCATTGGCCTGAGTAAATTTGACCATTATAGAATTGTTACTTTAAAGGTTAGTGATTTAGGTGGTGAAAATACTGTGAAATTACAAATGGCATTGGATTTTAGAGTATAACAGCTGAAGGTTTATGAAACGTTAGCCAATAAAGCATTTTTGTAAACAATGGAACTTAAAGTTGTGAACTAAAATATCGTTTCAACCATACAGCATGTGAATAAATAAAATGCATACTTTTCATAACATTTCATTATTCATAAAATGCATAACGTTTCTGGTGTTTGTATTTGTACTTCAATATAATGAGCTCCAAGTTTAAGAATAGCCCTAGACTAGGTTCTCTCTCTCTCTCTCTCTCTCTCTCTCTCTCTCTCTTTAACAGCATCAGCTCAATGAAATACATCTTCCTTCCGTTAGAATGAATGTTTTCCTGCCTTGCTAAATTTTGGTCTCATGATCAATAAGTTGTATTCGCCTCAATCTGATTTAGTAAAGTCAAACCGCAGACAGTGAAGATGCATCAGTGAGCGGAGTCCCGCGCGCTGTGAGGCGGGACCAGAGGACTCCCCTTGGTCTTAAAGCCTTCCGCAAACATCCACGATAACAAATAACAATGATTTTCGTAAATAATGATTAATTATTAATTGATAATTTGTTATTATCATTATGGTCTTGTGAAAATAATAATATGGGCTGCAAGAAAATAATGAATACAAAGAGTAGTGCTGCTGAGTGCAGGCATGTTTCAGCCAAGTAACATACCGTTCCTCAGAGCCAAAATCAGACTGAGTTCAGTTCAGCTGGAGGGGGTTGAGTTTTTGGGGGTAGTTATGTATGACTTGTGGGGGTCGAGATAAAGGTGTGAATCTCTTGCTCTTTCATTTGGACAGTGTCTTATGAGGCTTTCACTTGCTGAACGGGTTTAGGACTGTTATATTCAACTAATCAGATGTTTATATTAAATAACTCTTTACAATAATGGTTCATTTATCAACATTAACTATGTTAACATGAACAATAATTATAAAGCATTCATTCATCTCAGTTAATATCCCAAACTTAAACATTAAAACATTGTTTTATTGTGATTTATTTTTCCAAGCACATTTTAGCACTTCCAAACCATATCAATCTTAATAACTACCATTCAGTTTTTTATTTAATCATTTATGAGTGATATATAATTGTCCATGAAAGCTGGAAGAGAAAAAACTCCTTATATTCAGGTGTGCAGAAATATTAGGCATATTTTAATTTACAGATAAAATGTTCTATCTCAGACTCAAACTCAAACCCTAACCCTAACCCTAACCTAATACAGAAATTGCAAAGTTAAGACATGACCGTTGGACAAAAAATGCTGACTGGGTTGGCGGGGTCAGAAAAAAAAAAAAAAAACAGGTGGAGAATAAATGACAACAAGAATTGCTAAAGAATTAAGAATTAATGTGAAGATAAATTTTTAGTCAATTCTGCAAGACAGTCTTCTCAGGATAGCAGATGGAATAAAAATGAGCTCCTAAATCTTAATGCCAGATTCTGGAAGATATATTCCTCAAACCGTCGTTCAAGAGGAGGTGGTGCTGGTCCTTCAAGAGTCACTCTAAACCTATCTGTTCTTGAAGCCTATATATAAAGTCTTAATATATATTATTTCACAATACTTCATGCTATTCTAATTAAGTCATTTTTGGGATTTTTTACCAAAGCAAAGTCTCTTAGAATGTGACAACTTGAAATTCTGGAGACTCCAGGAAAGTTGCAGTTCTGGAAAATGGTGGCGCTGTAGACTAAATGCTCCCTGATAGTTTCACACCTAATTCTTCACTTTAATTCTTAATTCTTTTGCAGTTAACGTGTTTCTGTTCTTCTCCACCTGTTTATTTTCTGACCCTTCTGACTCTGGAAAGCATTTTGCTGTCCAGTGGTAATGTCTTAACTTTGCAATTAATGTACTGATCTAATTTTGAATATTTCTCATGGGGATTTAATCATTTTGGATTTCTCAGTCTGAGTTAAACTTCTTTTTTGGCTCATTTTATCAGTAAAAGGAAAAAATGCCTAATTATTCTGCACACCTGAATATAAGGAGTTTTTTTTTTTTATCTCTTCCAGCCTTCATGGTCAACTACATATACATTACACTCGTTGCCTTCTCTAGTGCAGCTCAACCAAAGTGTCATGCCATTCGTCGATATTTGTGATATTACAAATCCTGGAAAATATTTGTTGTGGTCCAAACAAGTTGTTCGTTGTAGTTTATAAAAAGTGATTTTTGTTAAATAAAATATCTCCTTTTGAATTGGACTTTGAGCTTTGATGCTGATTTTTCACGCTGAAACAGCAACATTACAGACTTACTAAAGTTGAAAAAGTGAAAAAGCATAATACCTGTCCTTTAATAGACATTATTAAGCAGTTCATAAATACAGCTATAAAATGCTTTGTTCTTGAGAATATCTATAGCGTTCCATCATTGTATTTTCATACTTTAAGGATGAATTTATCAATTATAAATTACGTTATTTTCAAACCAGTTATTTAGGAGTTGTCAGTGGTTCATGAGATCATTAAGAAAGTGAAATTAAATGATTAATAAATTAGTGTAAACATATAAATCTTATTATTTAGACACATGATAATAGTTGGTCAGTTTGTTAATAACTGCTTTATTAACATATATTCCTGCTGTAATTCATGATAAAGTCAGGTTTTTATAAAACATTTAGTAATTGTCAGCTATCTATTTTTGTGAGCTCATCTAAAGTGAGGTCTATTTATACATTTAAAACATTCACAAATGAGATTTAAAGGAACATTTATCTTCCAAACTGAAAAGTTAAACAGGGATACTAACACAGAAATGTTTTTTTCAGGATGCAAAAAATGAAACTGTACATCTGTACACTTGATTAAAAAAAAAGAAATATAAACCTATTCAATCATATATATATATGATCTCAAACTTCTTGTGGCCTCTCCTTGTTCACATGTACACACAAAGCCATACCTTATGGACCGCATACAACTAGAATCCACCTTGCGAGCTACTCTGCCGTGCGCTCAAAATCTTTGCTTCCCAATTACCAACACACACTTGTTGCTCAGGTTCTCTAGTTAAACATAGCCACAGCAACACCCAGTGAACAAAACCTTTACCATCCCCAAAATGGCTCCTACTATATATATATATATATATATATATATATTATATATATATATATATATATATATATATATTAGGGATGTAACGGTACGTGTATTCATACCAGACCGTTCCAGTACAGGGCTTTCGGTACGGTGCACGTGTGTACCGAATGACGGAATGCAATATTTTGTGCGCGGAACATAAGTACATTTTCGTGTTTACAAACTAACATATTAAGTGGCGGAAGTCTCCGCGTTCAGATCAAATCCCGCCCTGCAGCTGATTCTAAGGCCGGCGACACACTGGATGCGTGGCACAAGCGTCTCAGCTGCGTGGCGTGTCCGTTTTTAATTCGGCTCCCATGTTAACACGTTAGAGCTTGCAGAGTGCCTGCGTGAGACGCGCATGCGGAAAATGCGTGCATGCTAGAAATAGAACCGACTCCTATTTTTCACGCGACACGCAAGCGTGTTGGAAGCGTTTCCAGGCAAAATAGAATAGGAAAATATGTTTATATTTCATTTTGTACACAAATACATATTAATTCATGGCAGTTTGATGTTTGAAAGTCTATAGGTTGACATAAATTCAGATATAAATGTAATTTTAAAAATAAATGAATAATTATCGATTTTCAAATATTGCAGTCAGTACTGTTGACGTTTTTTTTTTTTCAGTAGGCTTTATATTTATGCTCAACATGAAGTATAGATATTGTTGTCGTGAAGACAAGAGCCTGGTCTGTCGGCGGTCTCCCTCTATGTCACCTACAGCAGCAGCAGCGTGCCAGCGCCACGTCAGGCACGATTCTGGTGAGGCAGGCCTACAAGCTTGGATTGGTAATGCTGCACTTTAATCAAAGTTATTTATTATATTTTTCATTATATTTTATTATATGATATTGGTTTGAGACTGAGATTATTTTATTTAGTGGAGAACTTTGCAGCAGTATTTTATTTCTTATTCTTTTTTTATTTTATATATATTTTTTAAAGTATTTTAAAAAAGTTTATAGTAATAAACAACCTGCAGTTTAATGTTTGCATTTCTTTCCCTTACTGTACCGAAAATGAACCGAACCGTGACTTTAAAACCGAGGTACATACCGAACCGTTATTTTTGCGTACCGTTACATCCCTAATATATATATATATATATATATATATATATATACCATAATTCCTCAAATAAATTTCTTTATTTTTTTTTAATTAGTTTTAAATTAAAAGCGATAGCGTTCCAGTGGACAGAGACTATAACATTAGCACATAATCAGTTCAGAATCAATCACCAAAAGAATCAGTTTGGTTCAGACGCACTCTGTGTCAGTCGGCTTCACGCTGAATCACGTAAGCGCAGTATCATCAGCTCCTCAGTTCTCGAATCAGACACGTCCGACAGAAACAGTTCTCGGTTCAGTATACTGGTGGTCCGAAAACCGATGCAACTAGTTCTTGACTCGAGAACGAGAAACGCTCCGGGAGTGGGCGTGTACGTTCGTTATCTGGCTCTGCTGCACAAATTTTCCCCCGGCCTTTATTTAAGACCGGCCTTTATTTGTCCGTGTTGACCACGCCCCCGGCCACTATAAGAGGCCCGGCGTTTATTTGACTACCGGTTTTTATTTGAGGAATTACGGTATATATATATATATATATATATATATATATATATATATATATATATAATTCAAATGTACAGTTTCCTTTTATTAAATCTTGAAATAAATATTCTGTTCTGTATCAATCTGTGTTGTGTTGTGTTGTGTTTGTTTATTTTTATTTTTATTATTATTTGTACCTTAGGAACATAACTGAGCCTTTAATCTCCTTTGTAATAAATGTGCTTATAAACCAAGAACAAGTTATTCATAGCTGTATTTATAAACTGCTTACTAATGACTATTAATTTTGGTACAAGGCTTTATAACGCATGAACTATTTACTAATGTTTAGATAATGAGTGCAGATATTATAAATTGTTACCAATGCATTTACTAATGTTAACAAATAAGACATTTAAAAGTGTTTTGTCATAATTTTATTTACCTACAGTAAGTGGACAACCTAAATGGGTTAACTGCAAGTCAGTTGCGTGTTGTAATCATTCGCGAAACTACCACCAGGTGGCGCAAAGGTACGGATAGCGAACTGAATACAATTGTAAAATGAGATAAAAGGAGGAAGTAAAACAACAATAACATTATGATATAACATTAAACATTTTTACATTGAGTTAATTTCAAAACGTTGGATAATCTTATGCTACAGTCTACTCATCAAAAATTAAAAGAAGACCTTTACACAAAGGATCATATGCATGCTATTGTTATATATATATATATATATATATATATATATATATATATATATATATATATATATATATATATATATATATATATATATATATATATATATATATATAGGAACACACACACAAGGATTAAAATAATATATATATTTTCATTCTGGTTTGCTCTTAGCAAAAATAAATAAATAAAATCCTTCAAGTTCCATATGAGAAACTAAATGAGAACGGTCCAGCATTAAGACCGCACTAACAGCAATAATTCTTATTAACTGCTATTGTTCTTGATTTTTCAAACTATCTCCAATTATGCCTTAACTGTGTGAGCAAAAATTGAGTATGGTATATTTCAGCTGTTTTATGCGCTGGTGCCTCACTCGCACATATTCATTGTAAACAGCGAAGTTCAGCATGAGCAGCGGTCTACTGTGGCATATTTTTGCTCATTATAATATTTTTCCGTCGATACTGAAACACACGTGAACAACAAAGCCTATTTTACCTAATAAATAATAGTTTAGCTGCAAATACGCAACATCACGAATATGGAAACATTTGGATGTGTCCAGAATGAGAGAGGTAAACCCAACAGGTAGCCTAAGCTAAGTGGATATACTGTATATCAATTTATTTTATTTAATTATTTATTTCATGTTTATCCCATTTTTTTTCATTGAATATGAAAATTTAAGAATAAAAAAAATCCTCCTACCCCCTAAAAATTCTCTTCACATTCACTTGTGCGCTCTTGCGCAATACCTTCCTCTCCCGTTGCTCAATTGTGGACGACGTAAAAGTGTTTGATATAAAGGTTGCTGTCCCATTTTATACATGAATTTGTTAATTAAAAAAAAAAATCGAATTATTCTGTTAGTTTCATGATAAAATGCAATCAAGGTCTTCTGTTATATAGGCTATATTTAATATTCACTGTGGCATTTTCACCCGTTTAAACTTAAGATTCCATGAGATTTTAAATTCAGTTTAATAGTATTAAAAATTCTGATTTAAACTAGTATAAAAACGCATTAAATTGCTTAAATTATTTATATAAGTTAAAGTAGCCAACCCTGCTAACACACGACGTAACAGTTACGTAACGTATTGGTAATTTTTGGTAATTCCATGACTTACCAATTGACAACGTAACTACAACGTCGCATGCACGTAATTGTATTACCATCACATTACCAACTCACAACGTCGTCAGTACGTCCTTCCAACGTAACAAGATAACCAAGAACGTCCCAGATAGGTCCTCTATTCGTAATATATTGGTAAATTCATGACTTACTGGCAACGTAACTACAACGTCGTATGCACGTAATTTTAATTACCATAATTTTTGTACATTCTTTATATGCTCACTGAGTATAGTGCTATTTAAAAAGTGTAATTAAACTTCAGACACACAATTAAACGTTCCTTAAAGATAAAATGTGTTTCTTTTCACCAAGTCAGAATATGGACATGCTTTTAATATATAGTGACGTGGCATACAGCGCGTGCGCGCTTCCACAACTGACGCACCCACGCGCACAATATTGACAAGAAAGGAAATACATTTTTCGGAGTTGTGAAACTTTCTATTTCGTAAGGAGTTGTGAACGTGAAATAATGACAGACTGGCTGAACCATCTCATCTGCCGCAGATACAGTAACGTTATCAGGAGGACAGCGCGTTTGTTTGAAGTACTTTTCACTTCAACTGTGTCTGACAGGAGAAATGGCTTTTCTGAGGTGAGTCTAACAATGTATAATAAATAAAGAGGTTGATAAAATGTATAAAACAAAAGTCTTGATCTCCGTAAAGACGCTAAAACCCTTTTTTAATATTATTGTTTTTATTAGCCTACTAGCCGTTGAGAGTTACCATGGCAACCGCGGACACATCAGCTGCTGGAGAGGAGAGGACTTGTCTGACAGTTTCTCTGTTTCTCGTCAGTTATACCAAAGAAAAGTTCAACAACTGCGACAGATTGGTTAAGTAACATATGTTAATATTATCCACAGCTTACTTTAAGTACTTTTGTTAACATTTATACCTCTGTGATTATGGCATCTTAATTATCTGATATGTCTGCTAGCAAATATTATGCTAGCTTAGAAGCATAAGTATAACATAATAGATTTGAGCTCTTATTAATGAATGTTTGGGCTTTTAATCACATCTTATGTGTAAAGGAGCGGTTTTGATAGCTTTGTAAACTTTTTTGATGATAATATGTCAAAATATAAATGGAAGTAAGCTAATTAATTAAAACTAAAAGTCTGCACTGTAGAGTCTATCAGTGACGTCACTCGCGGTCTAAATTTGGCTGACACTATTTCAAACCAGTGTTTCAAACACGTTTTGATTTTTCATTGTAAACAAATATGGATTAAAATTGTACTGTGATTTCAGGAGTGTCTTAAAAACCCTCTAAAACAGAGGGGAAGTTCCAAGAGAATTTCTAATGGGAGCTGCTGACAGAGATATAAAACACAGGTGATCCGAGGAAGCTTATTAAATAACTTAATATTTATTTTACACAACATATCATTATGCATCTGTAACATCAAAAAATGTGAATACTGGTATTTTAAGATTTATATGTATGTTTTCCATTTTGCTATTTTTCTTTTCTGCATTTCCCCTATTCTCTAGTTTGTTTATTTCTAATAAGGAGCTGGAGGCTGTGGAGAAGCAGATCCGTGACCTCGTGGAGAAGCAGGCCCAGCTGAGAGAGTGAAGAGCTGTGCTGGAAACATTCAGGGGTTGACGCTCATAAGTCCAGGGTAAGTAAACAGCTAACCCTACTACCACCTCTACTCTGTGTGGTTCTCAGCACAAGCTTGGTGCACCCAGGACGCGATCTTCCCAGATGTCCACAGCGTAAGACATGAGCCAGGACCTGGGCGATGACCTCTCTCCTTCCAACGCCTCCGGTCTTCAGGATCTCCACCTGCAGGAGCTCCACTTCCCGAGACAGAACACGACACTGTTATCATCTGAGAGGGTTAACGACACCACGCTGCGGCAGACGGATACGGTTGTTGTCATGGTGTAAAGAACAGAAACTGCTATTTGTTAATAACTGGAATCTTTTCTGGGAGCGTCCTAGGCTGTTTCGCGCTGATGGCCTGCACCCCAGCAGAATCGGAGCGGAGCTAATCTCTGACAACATCTCCAGGACACTTCGCTCCATGTGACTAGTAAGACAATTCTCAAATAACTATTATGATCAGTTTTGTTCTACACGCTCAAATAGAAGTACTTGTGCTGTCCAATCAATAAAGATTGTGTTTGTTCCAGTGTTAATTTTGACAGGCATTTTTGATTTAGCATTAGTCTAAACTCCACCAAACTACTGTTATAAGCATGAGCCCCATCAGACTGGTAGTGGCTGAGGTGTTGCAACAATATATAGTGATATTCTCAATGTTACCCAGAAAACAGGATACAGGTTTAACTCATTCGAAATACTTCAGCTTAATGTTACACTGTCAGACATGCAAAAGAAATCTAATGTATCTCTTGCTCTGGCTACTAGGGGTGTGACGAGACACTTATCCCACAAGACGAGATGAGACACGAGACTGGGTTCATGAGAGCGAGACGAGTTTTTTTTTTTTTTTTTTTAGAGAAATCCTCAATGATTTTTTTTTTGCATTATTGACACTGTTTTCCTAATGAATGTTGTTCAGTTGCTTTGACGCAATGTATTTTGTTTAAAGCGATATATAAATAAAGGTGACTTTGACTTTGAATGATAAAATAAATATTTCATTTCATTTCATTCATCTCCTTTTTCGTAGTCCATACATTTTCACATCAATTTATTAAAAGTAAAAAAAAAAAAAAAAACATGTTTAGGGCCCTATGAAATGTTTCATTTTTTCCCCAGCATATTGTTTTTTATTATTATTGTTAACAAATTCTGTATTTTAGCATGTCTAACTATTTGAATGCATAACACAACTTAATTTATTCATTTTATTTTTTCTTAAAGGTAGCCTTACTGATACAGATATCATACCTCAAAGTGTTGTTACTGACCACTTCCTTGTATCGTGCATGCTGCATATTACTGATATTAACTATATTTCCAAAATGAGCATTATGAATGTAAGAGCCTTACATTGCATTTATAACAATCATTGTTAATGTTTGAATTGTATTTCAGGGCAGTTTGTGAAGACAGATAATCAAGATAAGTCAGTTCCAGATCCACCTTCCACACCAGACCTCTCTCTCACGAGGATTGCTGTCTACTAGCATATTGTGTTCTCTTCAGACTTCGCCAGATGCAGATATTACTCGGGGACATGAACACTTGAATATTGCAAGAATAGAGAAAGTAAGAATTACTTAAGATTTTAGAATTTAATGTTAATTGCTTAAACATATATACATATATATATATTTTTAGATATATTTTTTTGTGGCAGTGTGAACTGGCCATAATGCTGTATGATAGGTGTGAGATTCATTAAACTTGATTTGCTATAATACATCTGTTCATAAGCTATTGCATATTATTTTCAATTAATTATTTGTAGTGGTTTGGTTAAGGGTGTGATTAGCTGATGTATTATTTGTGGGAGCTTGTGATTAGTTGATGAATGTGTGCATTGTTAATGCTAATATTTAAATGCAATGTACTGAGTGCCTACTAAGACTTGCATGTTGGTGCATAATGTTTTGACCCTGGATGCTTACAGAAGGGTATAGATATTTAAATATATGGAAATGTATTTATTATTAATATATCTCAATCTATGTGCTTCTGTATGGGCTGAATGCTTTCAATCATATTTCGCTGTATATCCTATGTTTTTATTAATAATCTGGGTGTATTACTGTACTGTATTACTTACGTATTTGTGTTAGCTGGGAACCTTAAAAATGTGTTGTCATGACTTTTTCAGCGTATTTTTTTTTACAGTCTGATAACAAGCTGTATTCGTTTTACTTTTTTTATTATTATTTTTGTTTTAGTTTATTGAAAATAAATGGGCTAAAATAGAAGCAGACACGTTTAAATTAAAACAACCACAAAAACATGACTAGTCTTGAGGGAAATATAGGTTTTATTATTTTTATCAATCACAGATCTCACAGACGAACGTCTTAATATGATCGCACATTAGAAATGTTTGGTGAGATAAAATGTGCACGATAACATTAAGCAAATCTCTTCGCCATCGTCACTCTTTATTATTAAGCAGTTTACGTACAGTTAATGCGTGTGAGTCCGCCGCGCTCGTTGTGGTGTGTGTGTGTGTGTGACTGACAGACAGCCTCCGCGGCGCGCATTAGAGATCTCGCAGATCTCACAGACAAACGTCTTAATATAATCGCACATTAGATATGTTTGGTGAGATAAGATGTGCATGATAACATTATTAAGCAAAAATACATAGTATGTTATTTTTTTTCCCTTGTTCCAGTACCGATAGCAGAACCGATAGCGTCAGATCTTAGCCTACTGTTAGCCCCGGGGCCAGTTTAATACCGGGTTTTGGTACACATCCCTACTTATACCTGACTTATATTTTTCCTCTCACAAACTCTGAATTATTTTTTAGAGTGTTAAAAAAAAAAAAAAAAAACATGCAGCAAACAGAGAATATGATGAATCCGTTAAAATGCAACTGTAGACGACTTATATATTTTTTCCTCTGACAAACTTAATTTATTTTTTAGCGTGTTTAAAAAATAAAATAGACATACAGCAAATGAAAATAGGCGATCAATCCGTTAAAATGTTATACTTCAGAGCAGAGCCTGGGCCTAATATAGGCTATCCAGGTTTTTTTTTTTTTTTCATTGCATCTGAAAATTACTTGATCAGCCTCCCGCGATGCTCAGATGTGGATGATTTAAAAATGTTTGATATAAAGGTTGCTGTCCCATTTTATACAGGAATTGTTCATTTAAAAAAATCGAATTATATTGTTAGTTCTAATTATATTGTTAACACAAGTTCATTTAGACTATTTAACATGCACTGTGACATTTTATCCTTTTTTACTTATAATCTCCTTGAGAATTTAAAGTTAGTTTAATAGTATTTAAATCCAAGTTTTAAAATAGGTTTTAACTGCTACATACCAACAACCATACTGCATGTGAATAAATAAAATGCATACTTTTCATAACATTTCATTATTCATAAATTGCATAACGTTTCTGGTGTTTGGATTTGTACTTCAATATAATGAGCTCTAAGTTTAATAGCCCTAGACTGGTTCTCTCTCTCTCGCTCTCTCTCTCTCTCTATTTAACAGCATTAGCTCAATGAAATACGTATTCCTTCAGGTAGAATGAATGTTTTCCTGCTTGCTAAATGTTGGTCTCATGATCAATAAGTTGTATTCACCTCAATCTGATTCAGTAAAGTCAAACCGCAGACAGTGAAGCTGCATCACTGAGCACGAGTCCCGCGCGCTGTGAGGCCGGAACAGAGGATTCCGCTTGGTCTGAAAGCCTTCCTCAAACATCCACGATCACAAATAACAATGATTTTCATAAAATAATTATTAATTATTAATTGATGATTTGTTATTATCATTATGGTCTTGTGAAAATATATATATACGGATAAAAAGCTAAATATTTTCATTTCATTTTCATTTCGGTTCATTCTTGGTTTAAAAAAAATCTTCAGGTTCCATATGCAGAGCGAAATGGGAACGGTCCAGCATTTAGCAATAATTATTATTAACTCTGTTTTTATTCTTGATTTTTTCAAACTACTAACACTTTACATTTTTTGAATTATGCCTTATGTGTGTCCAAAAATTGATTATTTTCTGTTTCAGCTGTTTGTTCGCGCTGGTGTCTCGTGCACACAGGGCCGGGACGTGCCTATAGGCGAACTAGGCAGCCGCCTAGGGCGGCAGCTCAGCCAGGGCGGCGAGAAAGAGAGAATGCGAGAGAGCGAGAGAGAGAAAGAGAGAGAGAGAGAGAGAAAGAGACAATTATTAATTTATTTGTTTGTTTTACATTAGGTTACAGTTATTGCACTTATATCAAAAGCATTTTTTTACGCACTCCATTAGTATGAATTTAAATTCACTTTAAATTTAGAATAAAAATTCCTGCCTGGCCGCGATCTATTAGTATATGCGTGCAAAATACTTTAATGTATATTCAAAAATATCAAAATGAATAAAATTAGGCTATCTGGTCATGAGTAAAAAAGACGACCTCTTTTAAATGAGAAACAATGAGGCTCCTTTTTGAAATTCATTGCCTTTGTTCTGTGAAAGAGCGCTTTTCGCTGCTTCGAGACCATGGGCGCGTATTTGGATTTTAAAATGACATGCATCTCTCAAAGAAAAGGAGAATACAATAGTTCTTCAGGATTGCTTAAGACTCTTCAGGATTGCTTAAGACTGGAAAAGGCCCTGACTCATGGAGACTCGCGGGACATTGATGGGCATGAATTGTTCGAAGAGCTGACTTTGGGCAGACGCCTGGTTGCTGGAGCCTGGTTGCTCAACCACTGGATGCGCTTAAATTCATCTGTGAAAAAGGGATGGAATAAATTTTTCCAAATGTTTTTGTAGCATTGAGAGTGCTTCTCACTGTCACTGTGATCTCTGGAGAACGCGGTTTCTCAAAGCTTAAACTGATTAAAAATTATCTCCGACGTACAAGTTAAACTCGAGGACGCAATCAAAGCGTTTGTCGCTGCGAAAGCCCGACCCGGCTTGTTGTGTGAATGTGTGTTTGTGTGTATCAGTCAAGAAAAAATCAAAACCTCCAGTACTTATGAGCTAAAAAGTTGTGTGCATATGTTTAGTTTTATTCTATAATAATATGAGCTGCGAGAATATAATGAATACAAAGAGTAGTGCTGCTGAGTGCAGGCATGTTTCAGCCCAGTAACACACCGTTCCTCAGAGCCAAAACACAGACCGAATTCTGTTCAGCTGGAGGGGGTTGGGTTTTGGGGTTAGTTATGTGTGGCTTGTGGGGGTCGAGATAAAGGTGTGAATTGCTCTTTCATATGGACAGTGTCTTATGAGGCTTTCAAAGTTGCTGAACCGGTTTATATAGGACTGTTGTTTTGGTTAGACAAAAAAAATAGTCTGTCCCCAAGTAAGATTTTTATAGTTCTAGTCGTTCATTTGTTATATTCAACTAATCAGAGGTTTATATAAAATTTACATAATCAAATCTTAATATATTCTGCGCTCAAGCACATCCATTAAGTTTGCCACAAAGTACATGAAGTAGCCTAATAATTGTGAAAAATGAGACATTTTAATTATTTATTAATAAACAAATGTTTTCTTGTCTGCTTCAAGATGAAATTCACAGTGCTATCTCTCTCCGACAGAGAAATACAACATTCACAGATTGTTGAATGTTGAATATTAATGCGCCTGTCATTAATGCGAATTAATAATTTTTGCACAAATACTTATGAATATGAATATTAATATGAATATGAATAATAATTAATTATTTTACATGCAATTATCCAAAATGAAACCAAACAAGATTTGTAATGAAGATAAAATAAATAAGAATAAAAGCTGCACATCTACCATCACACCTGCCGTGCAAATCTTGCACATATTTTACACACCTGCATTTAAATGCAGCTGCATTTTTTTTTTCATTAAATAATATGAAAGCAAGTAGGGCTGGGTGATAAATCGATTTTATCAATTAACTCGAATTTGTAATTTACATCGGTTTGTTTGAATGAAAATCGGTTTTCTTTTTAACATCCACCGACGCACCACTCAGTTCTCCCATAGTTCAGAGTGGCTCAACCCTCCCCCGCGAGTCTGACAGAGGCATGTTGATTTATTTAGGACAGGACCCTTGTCAAACATGTGAAGTTTGGGGCAGATCGGACATTGCTTGCCTGAGTTACAGCATCTTCCTTTTTCACTGCATTAATAGCTTGCTTTAGCACTTAGCTAAGTGTTGCTAGCATGTTTTAGTATGCTTCTAGAAGGTTGCCAGCCTATTTAACACTTCTTGATGCTTTTTATTATTTTGCAAGGAGTCCATAAGTTTTAAAAATGCCACTTCCTGTTGCCAACAGGTGGCACTATCATTGAATACGGGCATACTGATGTGTTCAGGACAGGACTCTTATCAAACTTGTTCAATTTGGGGCATATTGGACACTGTATGCCTGAATTACACTAACTTCCTAATTAACTGCAGTAATATGATGCTTTAACATTTAGCTAAGTGTTGCTAACATGTTTCAGTATGTTTCTAGCATGCTGCCAGTGTGTTTATCACATGCTGGCACTTTTTAATATGTTGCTAGGACTCCATAACATTGTTACACATGCTAGGAGTCCATAAGAGTGTTACACATGACACTTCCTGTTGCCAGTAGATGGTGCTATGACTATAACGGAGTACGGGCATGTTGATGTGTTCAGTACAGGACTCTTGTCAAATATCCTGAGTTTGGGGCAGATCGGACATTGCTAGCCTGAGTGACAGCAACTTCCTTATTCAATGCATTAGTTGCATGCTTTGACACTTAGCCAAATGTTGATAGCATGTTTTATTATGTTTCTAGAATTTTGCCAGCCTATTTAACTCTTTTTGACACATTTTAATTTGTCCCTAGAAGTCCATAAAAGTGTTAACATTGTCACTTCCTGTTACCAGCAGGTGGCGCTATGACTATAACTGAATTTGGTCATGGGTGTTTGTTCAGGACAGAACACCTATCACACGTGTGGAGTTTGGGGTAGATCGGACATTGCTTGCCTTAGTTAAAGCAACTTCCTTTTTCACTGCCTTGGTAGAATGCTTTAACACTTAGCTAAGTGTTGCTAGCATGTTTTATTATGTTTCTAGCATGTTTCCAGCCTATTTAACACTTTTTTTACATTTTTTAATTTGTTCCTAGGAGTCCATAACAGTGTTAACCTTGTCACTTCCTGTTACCAGCAGGTGGCGCTATGACTATAACTGAATTTGGTCATGGGTGTTTGTTCAGAACAAAACACCTATCACACGTGTGAAGATTGGGGAAGATCGGACATTGCTTGCCTGAGTTACAGCAACTTCCTTTTTCAATACATTAGTAGCATGCTTTAACACTTAGCTAAGTGTTGCTAGCATGTATTAGTATGTATCTAGTATGTTGCCAGTCTATTTAACACTTGTTGATGATTATTAATTTGTTCCTAGGAGTCCATAACAGTGATAACCTTATCACTTCCTGTTACCAGCAGGTGGCGCTATGGCTATACCTGAATTTGGTCATGGGTGTTTGTTCAGAACAGAACACCTATCACACGTGTAAAGATTGGGGAAGATCGTACATTGCTTGCCTGAGTTACAACAACTTCCTTTTTCACTGCATTGTTAGCCTGCTTTAACACCTAGCTAAGTGAAGCTAGCATGTTTTAGTATGCTTCTAGAATGTTGCCAGCCTATTAAATACTTATTGTTGCTTTTTATTATTTTGTAAGGAGTCCATAACAGTATTAGACATGCCACTTCCTGTTGCCATTAGTTGGCACTATGACTAAAATCGAAAACGGGCATGTTTTTGTGTTCAGGGCAGGACTCTCATCAAACTTGTTAAATTTGGGGCAGATTGGACACTGTATGCCTGAATTACAGTAACTTCCTGATTCACTGCATTAATATGATGCTTTAGCATTTAGCCAAGTGTTGCTAACATGTTTAAGTATGTTTCTAGCATGCTACCAGTGTATTTATCACTTGCTGGCACTTTTTAATATGTTGCTAGGACTCCATAACATTGTTACATATGCTAGGAGTCCATAAGAGTGTTACACATGACACTTCATGTTGCCAGTAGATGGCGATATGACTATAATGGAGTACGGGCATGTTGATGTGTTCAGTACAGGACTCTTGTCAAATGTCTGAAGTTTGCGGCAGATCGGACGTTACTAGCCTGAGTTACAGCAACTTCCTTATTCAATGCATTAGTTGCATTCTTTGACACTTAGCTAAATGTTGATAGCATGTTTTAATATGTTTCTAGAATTTTGCCAGCTTATTTAACTCTTTTTGACACGTTTTAATTTGTCCCTAGGAGTCCATAACAGTGTTAACATTGTCACTTCCTGTTACCAGCAGGTGGCGCTATGACTATAACTGAATTTGGTCATGGGTGTTTGTTTGGAACAAAACACCTATCACACGTGTGAAGTTTGGGGAAGATCGGACATTGCTTGCCTTAGTTACAGCAACTTCCTTTTTCACTGCCCTGGTAGAATGGTTTAACACTTAGCTAAGTGTTGCTAGCATTTTTTATTATTTTTCTAGCATGTTGCCAGCCTATTTAACACTTTTTTACATTTTTTAATTTGTTCCTAGGAGTCCATAACAGTGTTAACCTTGTCACTTCCTGTTACCAGCAGGTGGCGCTATGACTATAACTGAATTTGGTCATGGGTGTTTGTTCAGAACAGAACACCTATCACACGTGTGAAGATTGGAGAAGATCGGACATTCCTTGCCTGAGTTACAGCAACTTCCTTTTTCAATACATTAGTAGCATGCTTTAACACTTAGCTAAGTGTTGCTAGCATGTATTAGTATGTATCTAGTATGTTGCCAGCCTATTTAACACTTGTTGATGATTATTAATTTGTTCCTAGGAGTCCATAACAGTGTTAACCTTGTCACTTCCTGTTACCAGCAGGTGGCACTATGGCTATAACTGAATTTGGTCATGGGTGTTTGTTAGGGCTGTAACGATTCACTCGTTTTCTCGATGCATCGATTACAAACCCTGTCGATTCATATGCATCGATCTTGAAACATGATTTTTGAATCGTGAATCGCCGATCTTGGACAGTAATCGATTCAAAATGCTAAGAATCAAATGAATCCCGATTTCTATAGCGATTCAATGCTTTCAAAATGTATACACATTAAATTACTACACGCACAAATTAATGGAGACCTTGAAGAGTGTTCGTGAATCGTGTCTCTTATCTGTCCTTCACGCGCTCCACTGTTTACCGACTGAGACTGCTCCGTTCGTCTCTGACGCAGCTGACGTGTGATCTATAGGACTCGTGGCCAGTAGTTTTACTTTTCTGTAGTTTGTCAATGGCTCTCTGCATCTTACCGACGGAGTTACCGGAGCCGTCGACAGCTGTATTTATTGCATGGACGGAGCAGAAATGTAAGTGTCTAAATCATACGCACAGTTCCATTGAATTATAAATGTGTTTAAACAATGCGGATGAACCGAATATACGAAGGAAACTTTTAAAATTAACCACAGCATTAACAACGACCTTGAAATAAGAGCGCGAGATTTATCTGATAATATACATGAAAGTAGCGTTTGTTTCATTAGCAAACAGACATCTTGCACGTTTTCTCTCAGGACCATTCGCTGATGGAGAGGAAAAGTTAAATAGAGATGAAGACGTTTTCACACTGAAAGAGAAGCGATCTCGCTCTCATAGACGTGCCAGGCTATATCTGCAGCTAAACTGAATAAAAGCAGAATGAACTGATGAAACCCACAAACAATTTATGAATGATGCAGTGCTAATTGACATTTATTACAGTACAGAAACTATAAAGTATATTTTCTACCTTATTCTGTGCAGAAAATTTAAATAATTGCTAATTAAATGTAGCCTAGTATATAAAACAATCATAAAATTGCCATTAGGAAAAAAATATCGATTACAAATGATTGATTATTGTCCAGCAGTGTATTTGATTTGTTACAGCTAATTAAAAGTAATTAAAAAAGAAGATAATTCCTTGAAAAAAAAAAAATTAATAATAATAATAATAATTATTATTATTATATAGGCTACATACATAAAATGATTGTATTTGACATTTCTGTCACTTCTGAAATTATGGCTACGCCCCTGGTGTGACAAAATGTTAGCTTATACATAATACTCTTTAAGCTCTTTTTTAAAAACTTGGCTTACATACATTTTTACGTATGCCATGTCGCATCATTAAACTAGCATTTAACAATGGACAAAATTTTTTTTTTTTTTTTTTTTAACCTATGGTTCTCTAACCATAAATGCTACTGTAATTTGCCCCCTGACTAAGCATTTAAAGAATTTAGTAGAAGCATTTAAATAATCCCATGAATGCACTTAAAGAATGCAGAATCGAATCGTTATAATCGAATCGAATCGAATTGAATCGTTCTAAATTTGCAAAAATCGTTCTTGAATCGAATCGAAAACCTATGAATCGTAATCGAATCGAATCGCTGCCTTGCCAAAGATTCACAGCCCTAGTGTTTGTTCAGAACAGAACACCTATCACACGTGTAAAGATTGGGGAAGATCGTACATTGCTTGTCTGAGTTACAGCAACTTCCTTTTTCACTACATTGTTAGCATGCTTTAACACTTAGCTAAGTGATGCTAGCATGTTTTCGTATGCTTCTAGAATGTTGCCAGCCTATTAAATACTTATTGTTGCTTTTTATTATTTTGTAAGGAGTCCATAACAGTATTAGACATGCCACTTCCTGTTGCCATTAGGTGGCGCTATGACTAAAATCGAAAACGGGCATATTTTTGTGTTCAGGGCAGGACTCTCATCAAACTTGTTCAATTTAGGGCAGATTGGACACTGTATGCCTGAATTACAGTAACTTCCTGATTCACTGCAGTAATATGATGCTTTAGCATTTAGCCAAGTGTTGCTAACATGTTTAAGTATGTTTCTAGCATGCTACCAGTGTATTTATCACTTGCTGGCACTTTTTAATATGTTGATAGGACTCCATAACATTGTTACACATGCTAGGAGTCCATAAGAGTGTTACACATGACACTTCATGTTGCCAGTAGATGGCGCAATGACTATAACTGAGTACGGGCATGTTGATGTGTTCAGTACAGGACTCTTGTCAAATGTCTGAAGTTTGCGGCAGATCGGACGTTACTAGCCTGAGTTACAGCAACTTCCTTATTCAATACATTAGTTGCATTCTTTGACACTTAGCTAAATGTTGATAGCATGTTTTATTATGTTTCTAGAATTTTGCCACCCTATTTAACTCTTTTTGACACGTTTTAATTTGTCCCTAGGCGTCCATAATAGTGTTAACATTGTCACTTCCTGTTACCAGCAGGTGGCGCTATGATTATAACTGAATTTGGTCATGGGTGTTTGTTTGGAACAAAATACCTATCACACGTGTGAAGTTTGGGGAAGATCGGACATTGCTTGCCTTAGTTACAGTAACTTCCTTTTTCACTGACTTAGTAGAATGCTTTAACACTTAGCTAAGTGTTGCTAGCATGTTTTATTATGTTTCTAGCATGTTGCCAGCCTATTTAACACTTTTCTACATTTTTTTATTTGTTCCTAGGAGTCCATAACAGTGTTAACATTTTAATTTCCTGTTACCAGCAGGTGGCGCTATGACTATGACTGAATTTGGTCATGGGTGTTTGTTTGGAAAAGAACACCTATCACACAAGTGAAGTTCGGGGAAGATCGGACATTGCTTGCCTGAGTTACAGCAACTTCCTTTTTCACTACATTATTAGCATGGTTTAACACTTAGCTAAGTGTTGCTAGCATGTATTGGTATTTATCTAGTATGTTGCCAGCCTATTTAACACTTTTTGACACTTTTTAATATGTTCCTAGGAGTCTGTAATAGTGTTAACCATGTCACTTCCTGTTACCAGCAGGTGGCACTATGACTATAACTGAATTTGGTCATGGGTGTTTGTTCAGGACAGAACACCCGTCACACGTGTGAAGTTTGGGGACAGATTGGACATTGCTTGCCTGATTTACAGCAACTTCCTGTTTCACTGCAATAATATGATGCTTTAGCACTTAGCTAAGTGTTGCTAGCATGTATTAGTAGGTTACTAGCATGTTGCCAGCTTATTTAACACTTGTTGGCACTTTTTAATATGTTCCTAGTAGTCCATAACTGTGTTAACCATGTCACTTCCTGTTACCAGCAGGTGGCGCTATGACTATAACTAAATTTGGTCATGGGTGTTTTTCAGGACAGAACACCCATCACACGGGTGAAGTTTGGGGCAGATCGGACATTGCTTGCCTGAGTTACAGCAACTTCCTGTTTCACGGCGAAACATCAAATTTTGTCAGGCCGCCAGGGACACACCCCTTGACAAAAACACAAAAGCATCGCAATTTAACGTCACAAAGGTCTTATGATGACCCTCACCAAATTTGAAGATAATCCGATTAAAACTGTAGGAGGAGTTCGTCAAAGTACGAGGCATGGAAACGGCAAACACTGCACAAAAATCGTACATGAAATTCAAAATAACTTACTTCCTGTTGGGTTTTGGATTTTGTACCAAGAGACGTTTTTGTAGGTATTGGTGTGTTACACGTGGGTGCCGATTTTCATGCATGTACGTGAAACGTAGCTCGAGGGACACTCCGTTGAAATTTACCAGGTGGCGCTATCGAGCCATTTTGCCACACCCACTTCTAAAACCTATAGCAGATGTAAATTTTCGCCGGTCCTGATGCGTGTGCAAAGTTTTGTGAGTTTTGGAGCATGTTTAGGCCCTCAAAAATGAGCTTCATTACGGAGAAGAAGAAGAAGAAGAAGAAGAAGAAGAAGAAGAAGAAGAAGAAGAAGAAGAAGAAGAAACGGAGCAATTCCAATAGGGTCCTCGCACTGCAGTGCTCGGGCCCTAATAATAATAAACAAAGCAGATACAAGAGGGTCCTCGCACCTTGGTGCTCGGGCCTTAATAATTAAAGCTGCAAGCAGCGATGAACGGGCCCTCGCACCCGGGCTCACCGGCAGCGAGTGGCTTTAGTAAATAGGTGAACGGTGAGAAATATGCGTTTAAACTCATAAATATAAGTAGAATATATCAATGTTTATTCCATATATGTGCCAATCTTCCTGTTGCCAGCAGGTGGCGCTATCATTATAATGGAATATTGGCCTTCAGATGTGTTCAGGGCTGCACTCTTATAGAAACAGTTGTGAAGTTTGGGGAAGATCAAACATTTTATGCCTGAGTTACAACAACTTCTCTTGCTGTGGCGAGACATCAAATTTTGTCATTTTTGCCATGGACACGCTCTTTAACAAAAACTCAAGATTGCCACAATTTAACATTACACAGGCCTTTAGATTAGACTGCCCATAAAAATACATTAATGTCAAAAAATCTCTAGGAGTAGTTTGTCTCAGCGTAAAATATGTCACTTCCTGTTGCCAGCAGGTGGCGCTATGGCTGTAATTGAATATGGGCATGTAGATCTGTTAAGGGCAGAAGTCTTTCTAACATGCGAAGTTTGGGGCAGATTGGACATTGTATGTCTGAGTTACAGCAACTTCCTTTTTGATGGCGAAACATCGAAATTTGTCAGGCCGCCATGGACACTCCCTTTAACGAAATCTCAAGATCTTCCCAATTTAACTTTGCAAAGGCCTTTAGATTTAACTGACCAAGTTTGATGTTGATGTAGCCGAAATGACTCGAACCAGACAAATTAAAGAGTCGATCAGGGCTGTGTTTGAAACACGAGCCGAATTCCTCAGGAAGTCGTAAAACATTCTGTGCCACAAGTCCCAAGCAAGATAACCAACCAACCAAAGCTTTCACAGAACAGCTTTCAACATTAACACCACTAGAACAATTATTGACAATTTCAATTCGAAGAAGAGATTTGTCAAATTTGTTGTTCGTAATTGAAATGCAACGCTGGACATCACATGTAAACCCATGAGAGTTAAACACTTGCATTGACACCCCCCCCCCCCCCCCCACCTAACAGAACCAGACTGAAATTCCTAAGGGGGAAGGGGCTTTGAACCTCTGGTCTCCACAGAAGTCTTTGTGTTAAGAGAATGGCAAATAAACTGTCTTTTGTACATATATATGGACCAGAATGAACTCAAAAAGACTTATAAATGAATCAGTCCATTGCTTAACTCCATATTCATTTATATGTAACCCACACATTTGACTATCATCTTATAATCACTTATTGTGTATGTCTTTTAATAACTATGGGATAGCTTAAGGATACATAGTCATGTCTAGTATCTATGTAATTGAATCTGCTTGCTTGAATTAGTCCAGACAATCAAAAATTTATCAAATGTATCATTTTCGTGTTATAAGAATCATGTCCAAAATTATACCCTACAATAGCGGGAAAATTCGGACCACATGCTTGGTAAGATAAACATATGATTTATGATGCACCCGAGCCAAGACAATATCTGATTGGTCAAGACAACATTTGAGGTGTGGCCAACAGGCCAGTTTAAATACCCAGGACACCATAAAATATTGCTTTTAGTCTGTAGCTATGCTTCTGCTATTGGTCATGCCAGCTTTTTAGTCTGTAGCTATGCTTCTGCTACTAGTCATGCCAGCTTTTAGTTCTAGCTTTGCTTCTGCTATTAGTCATGTCTGCTTTTAGCTTTTAGCTTTGCTTCTTAGCTTTAGCTTTTAGCCATGCTGTTTGTCATCACTGTTCTTTGAGCGCGGTCCCAGCGTGCTTCAGCCTGCACGCTAGTTGCTACTTAGCCACGATGAGAAGAAACACCAGCTATAGTCTCGTCAAACTTTACTTCTTTTCTTTTCCGTTTGAGAGTTTCGTGTTCTGAATTAAATTTTGTAACGTCGAGTTCAACTTCAGTCAGCTACACACAACTCTCTGCATCTTCAGCCAACGCCCAACAACCACGACCTTCTCAAGACGTCACTTCAGCGACTACTGAACTTCCAGCCAATCAGCGACAACTTTACACAGGCAATGTACCTTCAGACATTTGTGCTGGTGTATCTAATATAATTTTAACCTCATTGAGGAACCCAATGCGAGGGTTAATTAAGTGATTGATGGTTGTTCAAGTCTATGCAATTTAACTATTGCTGTAAACTTGGGATTCCACATTTCCATTCTCTTAAACTCATCCTTCCCTAACTTTCGATCTTCCTGCAACTTGTGTGAATGTGTGAGTGCGTGCGTTTATGTGTTAGATTAGTTTATATGTCTTAGATTTATCTAATAAAGCCTTATATTGAAAAGAGAAGTATCTTGTGTTTTGTGCTTACAAGTTAATGTCTTAAACTGCCGATCTTGTTACTGTGCTAATTGATAGTGTTTTCACTATACGTTGGATATTAATATCCAGCGCAGATTTGATGTTAAACGGCTCGTTCAGTGAATCGCAGGGCGTCTCAGTGATGAGCCGTGAAACAGTGATTCTGTTCAAATTCCCTTTAAAACCTTAAATGATTCCCTTTGAGCTAAATTGACCTGTTTCCTTTACATATTTATGGTGGAGAATGCGGGCAGTTTAATCTAAATTGTGAGCATAAACCAAGTTATTTAATCTTTTATTTTGCTGCGGATGAAAGATGAGAAGCTAGCGAGACGTGTGTGTGAGACCCGTGACGTAAGCAGCGCGCGCCCGCTTGAATGAATGAAAGCAGATGGGACTGTAACTCAAGTCCACCTCTCCATTGTTAACAGTAGTAAGTGAACTTAAAAGTAAACATCTGAGATCGTACAATAAGGTAGAAATTGAGCGTGTTCCTCATTTTTGTAATGCCTTGCTTATAGCTTGAGTTGATTTCACTGCGTGTTCCAGTGCCTCTCCAAAAGCTATCTCAGTCACCGTTCGCTGAACGGAGCTAAACTGCTGTGATTCAAAGGGAAATAAATCGGTGAATAAAAAATAGTTTTGAGCGTGTTCCTCAATCTATGTATCAAAGCCTCAGTATTCATAGTTTGATTACCAGTGCGTGTTCCACTGCCGAATCAAATGTGATATTTGACTCCCCTAAGTTAACGTTAAACATTAGAGAATAATGTTTGCATGTTTGTATGCGGTCACAAAGTGAATGCAATCTCGCGGAACACTGCGTGTGTCCGAAAGTAATTTGAATGGGAGTGTTTTAAAAGCTTGATCAAGTAAATTTTAACTGTGTACCAACAGCGAAGGGAACCTTGTGTGTTGTGTCCAGAAAAACTGGCACGGAGATTCAGATTGAGATTGATATCACTGTGTTCCCTTAACTACAGCAGGAAGCTACTATTTGAAATAAGATAAATTTAACTCTATACGAACTGAGAGTTTAAGTGCCACATCGCAAAACCAACTAAAAGAGGTGTTGTTATGTGTACAGTGTTGAAATGGGCCGACATTTCATGTTACATGTTTAACTGTACGTCCAATGCAACGATTCATGTTGTAACGGACAAACGTTACTTTTTGTAATTCTGTACTTTTTGTATTTTTGTTCAAGTATTTTTGTTAAGACCTGGTTGTAATGGATGGGAGTGACGGGCAGTAACAACAGGAACAGTTAGAGGGCGCTATTGCCTGGAGGTAACTGGGTATATAAACACTGACACCATAGAGTAAGACAGTTCGTTTGGTAGAGGGAAATCTCAGGATTGATCTTGTGCTACCTTCTTTCTCATCCTAAGTTTTGTGTTGAGAACTCTTTGAGTTTCTGCTCAACTAAAGGACTTTTCATTTACCACAGGTGCTTTTGTGAATGGCTTTGCACATGGTCAGCTATGTGGCACTGAGGACAGCTATGCACTAAGCATCTGCATTTCAAACGATCTTTTCTCGTATGGAGGATTATAGGATTACTATCATTGCATCGCACTCAATCTTTGCATCGCTCTCAAATAACTTTGGGGATCTGAAACTCATTACATCTTCAGCACTTCATCATCGTCACACACCTTATCCAAGACAAGACATGCCAAGAGATAAGTTTTCTTCATCTCATTGACTTTTTGTTGAGGAGACAAAGACCTCCAAGATCTCTGACTTTGTTTCTATTGTCTTTTTTGACACATTTATTAAGCACGGGTGAATAAAATAAAATAAGCAAATGATCATTTGGTTTGTGAAGAGTGATTTTTATCAGTACATGTCAGAATTCTGTTGAACCTCCTCAGAGTAACATCTTTCAAAGAAAGGAGGTGTTGCAATGTGCTAATGTTAATTCACTCGAGTGTGTTTTGGTTGCCACAGTGACACGGAAGCCTTAACGTACTTTCGGAGCAACTTTGCACTGCGAACGCACAGCGCATCAACACTAATGTAAACAAACTCCACGGTGTTGCTAAGCTAACGAAACTGTTGCATTTACATTGAAGTCTATTCTAAAGCCACTAGCCTCAAAGGTTAGCAGTTAGCATTACCATCCAGTGGATGAATAGTGTGTATTTGGGCAACGCTGACGTGATTTAACCCTTTAAACATCTTAACTAACACTTGTTAGTCTCTTTCTCTTTTATTGCTCTTTTCTCACTATACCACTTATTTTAATTTTACTAGAAAGGGAAATACAGACTCACAATTATTAATTGTCAAATTGAAATTTTATTGAAACATTAAATTTATTTTGAATCATTTAAAATTTCCCTCTCAGATCATTTCATATGATCTTTACTTCTAGTATTCTCTTTTGGGCCTAATTATTTTAGGAATGAATAAGCATTGAACTTTGAAAGTTTAAGTAAACTTATTCTACCTAATCTATTTATTACCCATCTGAATATAAGCTATTCAGACCTTTACTTATTTGATTGCGTTTAACTCTTCCTGTTTTGGTTATACACTTAACCACTATTGTTTTACTTATTGATTTCCTCTATTTAATTTAATTTTTGCATATTTTGCCCATTTATTATTTTTTTTAAACTTTACTTTTTCTTACCATTTCTTTACTTAGTGTATCCTAGCTTGGGAACGACACACCTGAGCCCTAAAAGGAGACGTTGTTATCCCTCACTACAAGTTCAAATAAATTAGAAAGACAACTCTCTTTCACTTAAAGTTTATTTTGTTTGATTAGTTGTGCAGCAACTAAAACAACGCTCTCCTTGTAGTTGAGATAACTGCTACTGAGACTTACCATCTCCATACTCTCTCTCCTTTCCTTTCCTCTTCACTTTTAACATTTGTAGGACATGTAAGAACCATCAATCAATTCTAAGTGAATTAAATACACAATCGTGTGTCAAAGACGACGAATCATCCTTATGAATTTGATTGTAATCATCCTCTCCCTTGTTTTTCCTAACCTCCCTACATTTGGAAACGCAATCCAAGTTTTAGCATCTCATCCAACATTGAGATAAATTTAATAGAGATATGTGTTGAAAATCTGTTGCCTTCACAGCCTCCCTGATGAGCTGTAAGGTGTACGGTGTCAATCCTGTCAGACTAAGAAAAGAGATATCAGCATTTATTATTGTATTCTTTTGTCCAGAACAAGAAATATAATAATATTGTTTACCTTTTTGATAACATTTAATTGGGAAAAATTAATTTTCCTCATTTGAAAAACAGAAATTTTGCTTGTCATTTAATTTGTTTTTCACCTCTTTCTCTCTTTTCCTCTTCCTCATTAGAGTGACAAAGTCTTCGCATCCCTAGTCTACTTAGACACCCTGAGACCAACACCGTCATTACCACACTTCACTAGTGGTTCACAATCACTGATACAACACTTAGTTGTCCCACAACACATAGGCTTTTACTCCACACAGATCTGTGTCAGTCTCTCTTCTCCCTAGCGTGCCAACATGCCGCAGACTGCAGACTGCAGACCCCATTGCCCATGGGGATGATGTGAACACTTGGCTGAGAGGCATGACAGACAGCCTCACTCCAAAGACATTTGAACTGTTATTATTTTTAATAATAATCCTAATCCTGAGAAAGATTCCTGACACACGATTCAAGCCAGAACAACAACCACGAGGAGCTAGTCAAGATCACCAGCTCACTAAGCTATGCCTTCACAACCCAGCTGAAACTGAGCGACAAGCACATCACCCATCTTCAAGAGGAGCTGACACGTGCTCAACGTCGCATAGACAAGCTGGAAGTGAAAGTTCAAGATCAACTCAAAGCACCCAGCGAGAGGGAGCAGTAAACAACGGAACATGTTAAGCTCCAAGCAGCCCTGGCAGCAGCTCAGCTCGACCAGCAACATGCAATGGCTGCTCAGAAAGACCTGGTAAACAGACTCCAGTATGCCGAACAGCTACTAGAGAAAACCAAGATAGACATCAGAAACAAGAATTCTGAAATCGGTGCTTTGAAATACCACCTTGAAAGGTACAGAACTGAAACGGACAATCTGACCCAACAACTAGACGATACAAACGATGAGCTCTACATGGTCAGAAAAGAACTCCAAAATGCTTACAAGCAGAAACAAGAGCCAAGAAAAGAGAAACATCTCCTAGCCTCATCACTGCTGAGCAGAACAGAGTCCCACGTCCAAGAACTGGCATATGATAAAAGGAGCTAAGGGCCGCAACCTAAAACCTCACCTGCCTTCGCCACACAACCCTTTCCTGCCAACGAAAGAAAACCTCCCGTCCAAGACCTTGGAGCTGCACACGGGATGACCATCAAAGACCTCAACAAGATGTCTGAAAACATCAGCAGGTTCAACCCGAACTCCATAGAGGGCCACGGCATCCAGGCTTACCTGCGAGATATCGAATTTCATCTGGAAGTGAGACCTCATGTGACTGACAGGGACTGGTTATACCTCCTTAGAGCCACGTCCAGTCCCGAGGTACAAAACTTCCTAGATCGACAGCCCAGTCAAACCAAGTCAAACTACCAGCGACTTCGTGAGGTCCTGATTAAAGAGTTTACAGACCCAGAGTCTGAACATGGACTGTTAACTGCCTTGGAAACCAAACAAGGTCGACAAGAGACTCCACAAGCTTACTACAACCGACTCCGACAAGCCTACTTTGGTGCACACAACAACCCTGACCTTGAAGAGGATGTTAACTTCAAAAGCCTCTTCCTAAAGTATCTGCACCCTGGAGTCAGTCACCATCTAGGTGTCATGGCCTGTCCGAACTCCATGACCATCCAACAGTTGCGTGACCTAACACAGAAGGCCTATAACAAGCAGAAGATGGCCTCAAAGAAAGGTAACAGAACCTCCACACTCTTGAACTCTGTCAACAAAGACTCAAGCCTTGCACTGGACGACACCCAGTGGCATCACAACGCCAGAGGCTTCCATCAAGAGCACAGAGAACGTGACACCTATATCCACGACCGTTTTCAGCCCAACTGCTGGAAAAATCCATGGGACCAGCCACGCTTCTCAAGAAACCAAAAGGATAACATCTGGAAACCTAACCAGATATCCACAGGTAATCACCTGACTCATCCAAGAGCAACACGGGTGGGTAAGAGACAACAAAACCCACCTCAGCACTACTCAGACATGCACAGTGCTGAGTATGCACCAGAACATGACAGCTTACCATCAGAAGACATGGAACAAGTCATGAAACAACTGAGAGAGTTCCTTCAAGACAATTCACATGCATATGACCACAAAGTTGAGTCGTGCTCGCTGTGACCAGCGACAGAACGGAAGGCCGGTGATCACCTGGTGCACCACATCAGAGATGACAAGCACCTGTTCAACAACGACCCAGAACGAACAAGTCTTTCACGGCCAACCGTTGATAAAATCTGAGGTACCAAAGGACATCACCTCAGTCACTAACAAACTGTCAAATGAACTCCAACTCCAAAAACCACATTCCCTGTCTGTGCAACAGCAACCACCAGAGCACAGAAGGTCAGAAAGTCTGCTACAGCAAGAAGGCACCACAAGAAGAATGCAACATAGGAGACAAAGTTTTGCAACCCAGCTTCACACAGCCATGCTAAACTGCCTCCGACTGTCTGCTAAAGAACTTCCTGCCTTGCTGGACTGACCCCCATTAGACCATGGACACGCCCTCATCCAAGCCAAGGATGCAGAGAGCCAGTCTTCCGTGACATATTAGAAAAAGGGGGAGACAACACAGACTTGAACAGATCTGACCACACATGCACTACATCATTAACACACACAACATTACCTACACCCAGAGGTAACCACATCTACTGATAACACATTCAACAAATGTATTCTTTCACAGGTAGAATATCCAACCTTTAGCATAACAAAGTTACACATACCCACCATGAAGAAACGTGCAGCCATCCTCACCATAGGTAGAACACCTGACACTAAGTTAAGGTTCATGACACACTAGCTGCACCTGACATCCTAGCTCAATAGTAGTTGTAACCCATGCTAGGAAAACCCACAGCAGCTTTGATTTGTTTTGTTCTTCTTTTACCTATCCTTCTCCTTCCCCTTTCCTGAGTAGGTGAAACACCTAGACACCCTGCAAGGGTCAAAGGTCTGATATTAGGATTGACTCTGAACACCTAATATCCACCAGCCAGAGAGCTCCATGCATGATAGGTCAATTCATTTAATTGAAAATGAGGTTACTAGAAAACTAACGGTAAAGTAAGACAACCTAGAAGAACCAAACATGTTAACCACAAATTTGATTGATGAATCAAAATAAAACAACGATTTCCAAAACGGTCTAAACTATCCTCAATTTGCTAAACTACATTGACTAATTGAACTTAACCACGTGTACCTAAATAACCTGATGCCTGCACCAGTACAGTAACTGTCATGGAGGTGTTGTCTTGTTGTTTGCTGTGTTTGTCTGCTTCTTCTGCCTTTGTTTCTCCAGCGATCGACGATGTCTTCAGCTAAACACCTCGCCGATCGAAAAGGGGATATGTAGCCGAAATGACTCGAACCAGACAAATTAAAGAGTCGATCAGGGCTGTGTTTGAAACACGAGCCGAATTCCTCAGGAAGTCATAAAACATTCTGTGCCACAAGTCCCAAGCAAGATAACCAACCAACCAAAGCTTTCACAGCTTTCAACATTAACACCACTAGAACAATTATTGACAATTTCAATTCGGAGAAGAGATTTGTCAAATGTGTTGTTCGTAATTGAAATGCAACGCTGGACATCACATGTAAACCCATGAGAGTTAAACACTTGCATTGACTCCCCCCCCCCCCCCACCTAACAGAACCAGACTGAAATTCCTAAGGGGGAAGGGGCTTTGAACCTCTGGTCTCCACAGAAGTCTTTGTGTTAAGAGAATGGCAAATAAACTGTCTTTTGTACATATATATGGACCAGAATGAACTCAAAAAGACTTATAAATGAATCAGTCCATTGCTTAACTCCATATTAATTTATATGTAACCCACACATTTGACTATCATCTTATAATCACTTATTGTGTATGTCTTTTAATAACTATGGGATAGCTTAATTATACATAGTCATGTCTAGTATCTATGTAATTGAATCTGCTTGCTTGAATTAGTCCAGACAATCAAAAATTTATCAAATGTATCATATTCGTGTTATAAGAATCATGTCCAAAATTATACCCTACAAGAGCGGGAAAATTCGGACATATGAACATATGATTTATGATGCCCCCGAGCCAAGACAATATCTGATTGGTCAAGACAACATTTGAGGTGTGGCCAACAGGCCAGTTTAAATACCCAGGACACCATAAAATATTGCTTTTAGTCTGTAGCTATGCTTCTGCTACTAGTCATGCCAGCTTTTAGTTCTAGCTTTGCTTCTGCTATTAGTCATGTCTGCTTTTAGCTTTTAGCTTTGCTTCTTAGCTTTAGCTTTTAGCCATGCTGTTTGTCATCACTGTTCTTTGAGCGCGGTCCCAGCATGCTTCAGTCTGCACGCTGGTTGCTACTTAGCCACGATGAGAAGAAACATCAGCTATAGTCTCGTCAAACTTTACTTCTTTTCTTTTCCGTTTGAGAGTTTCGTGTTCTGAGTTAAGTTTTGTAACGTCGAGTTCAACTTCAGCCAGCTACACACAACTCTCTGCATCTTCAGCCAACGCCCAACAACCACGGCCTTCTCAAGACGTCACTTCAGCGACTACTGAACTTCCAGCCAATCAGCGACAACTTTACACAGGCAATGTACCTTCAGACATTTGTGCTGGTGTATCTAATATAATTTTAACCTCATTGAGGAACTCAATGCGAGGGTTAATTAAGTGATTGATGGTTGTTCATGTCTATGCAATTTAACTATTGCTGTAAACTTGGGATTCCACATTTCCATTCTCTTAAACTCATCCTTCCCTAACTTTCGATCTTCCTGCAACTTGTGTGAATGTGTGAGTGCGTGCGTTTATGTGTTAGATTAGTTTATATGTCTTAGATTTATCTAATAAAGCCTTATATTGAAAAGAGAAGTATCTTGTGTTTTGTGCTTACAATTTAATGTCTTAAACTGCCGATCTTTAAACTTCTTTTTAACTGCCGTTACTGTGCTAATTGATAGTGTTTTCACTATACTTTGGATATTAATATCCAGCGCAGATTTGATGTTAAACGGCTCGTTCAGTGAATCGCAGGGCATCTCAGTGATGAGCCGTGAAACAGTGATTCTGTTCAAATTCCCTTTAAAATCTTAAATGATTCCCTTTGAGCTAAATTGACCTGTTTCCTTTACATTGATCTGAATAAATCTCTAGGAAGAGTTCGTTAAAGTACAACCCCAGAAAATGCCAAAAACTACACCAATTTTGCAGAGAACATTCTAAATAACTGACTTCCTGTTTGGATTCGGATTTCGTACCAAGAGGCTTTTTCGTAGATATTGGTGTGTTACATGTGTGTACCGATTTTTGTACATGTATGTGAAACATAGCTTGAGGCGCACTCCGTTGAAAGTGTATATGCACTCAGTTGAAAGTGTATAGGTGGCGCTATCGAGCCATTTTGCCACACCCAATGGAATTTTGGCCTTCAGATCTGTTCAGGCCAGGACCCTTATCACACATGTGAAGTTTGGGCAAGATTGGACATTTTATGCCTGAGTTATAACATCTTTTATTCCCATGGCGACACATCGAACTTCGTCACGGCGCCATGGACACGCCTTTTAACGAAAACTCAAGATCTTCACAACTAAACATCACAAAGGTCTTTTAGATTAGACTGACCACAAAAATAACATTGATGTCATAAAATTTCTAGGAGTAGTTGTTACGTATGACAGAGACAGGATGTAAACGCAAGGCGTATTTATTGACAAACAGCACAAGAGTCAGATGAATGAGAAAGATCACAGAAAACACTGGCAGGCGGACACAAGGCTGATGGAATGGTGACGCAGGGACTTCGGTGGACAATAGGTGGTGGTGCTCGGTCCCGTGATGATCCCTTGAATCCCGGTGAGTAAGTAATCCTCGTGACAGTGCTTGGTAATCCAGTGCTGAGTGACGATCCAGGAACGAACGACGAAAACAGGAAGACTAGGCAGGAACCAAGGACACAGGAACAGGTACGGGAGCACACCGGGGAGAAACAACGATCTGACAACATGAAACACAAGTTACTGAACTTATATAGGGAACAAACAATTGAAACCAGCTGGCACTGCTGATCATCGCTGATCAGTGACCACGCCCACAGACACACACACAACAGCACGCTAGACGAGAGAGAGAGAGTGAATTCATGAACCGTGACAGTACCCCCTCCCCTAAGAACGCCTCCTGGCGTTCCCTGGCAGACTTACCTGACGATTGTAATCATCGATCAGAGAGTGATCCAGAATGTCTCTAGCAGGTACCCAACTTCTCTCCTCCGGACCGTAACCCTCCCAGTCCACCAGGTACTGAAATCCGCGTCCCCTCCTTCTCGAGTCCAGAATACGACTAACCAAATAAGTAGGTTCCCCATCTACGAGACGCGAAACAAAATCTAGCGCGATGTGGGACCAGGGTCTCGAAGGGACTGACAGCGGTTGTAGTAACCCATCAGGGGGTCGGTTGGACGTCTTACCAGTGGCACAAACCGAGCAAGCCAAAACAAAACTACGGATATCACGAGCCATTAATGGCCACCAGAATCGTTGCTTAACCAAAAAACTGGTACGATTAACTCCTGGATGACAAGCTATACTGGAGCAATGACCCCACTGAATGACTTCAGACCGATACTCCTCAGGCACAAATAACCGGTTCGGTGGGCAATCGGGCGGAGGCGTTACCCCTTCTAAGGCCTTCATGACCTTCGATTCAACCTCCCATCTGAGCGTGGAGAACACGAATGTCTCGGGTAAAATACACTCGGGAGTGGACGAGCGTTCAGAATGGTCAAAAATATGAGATAAAGAATCGGGTTTGATGTTTTTGGAACCCGGGCGGTACGAAAGAGAAAAGTCAAAACGACCGAAAAAAAAAGTGCCCACCGAGCCTGCCTAGAGTTGAGTCTTTTAGCAGTTCTAATGTATTCTAGGTTCTTGTGATCGGTCCAAACGATAAAAGGTAGCCCTGACCCTTCTAACCAGTGACGCCATTCCTCCAGTGCTAACTTGACTGCCAACAACTCTCTGTTACCAATGTCATAATTACGTTCGGCAGGTGATAAACGATGAGAAAAAAATGCGCAAGGGTGAACCTTATCGTCTGTGGCGATAAGGAACTGCTCCTACCCCCACCTCTGACGCGTCGACCTCCACCACGAACGTGATGGATCATGGGCAACGAGGATGGGAGCCGAAACGAAGCGGCTCTTAAGTTTGGCAAATACAGCCTCCGCTGTAACGGACCACCTGAACGTCGTTCTGGGGGAGGTCAAGGCGGTCAGAGGAGCAACGTCGATAAAAATTGGCGAATCCCAGAAACCTCTGTAGGGCCTTACGGGAATCTGGACTTGGCCAATCTATCACAGCCTTAACCTTGTCAGGATCCATACGCACTCCCTCAGACGAGACGATGTACCCTAAAAAGGGGACGGACTGTGCATGAAAAACGCATTTCTCCGCCCTGACAAAAAGCCCATTCTCTAGCAACCTCTGAAGCACTCGTCTGACGTGCTGAACGTGTTCCTGGAGAGAAGAGGAAAAGATCAATATGTCATCCAGGTAAACATATATGAATTGATCAACGATATCTCTCAGCACGTCATTGACGAGTGCTTGGAAGACCGCGGGCGAGTTGGATAGCCCGAAAGGCACAACCAAGTATTCAAAGTGCCCTCTGGGGGTATTAAATGCGGTCTTCCATTCATCTCCCTTCCTTATGCGAACCAAATGATAAGCGTTACGTAAATCCAATTTTGTGAAGATGGATGCTCCCTGCAATCGTTCGAAAGCTGAAGACATCAACGGCAAAGGATAAGTAGTCTTTACCGTGATGTTGTTCAACCCTCGATAATCAATGCACGGTCGCAGAGACCCATCCTTCTTCCCCACAAAAAAGAACCCCGCCCCAGCTGGAGATGAAGAAGGCCTAATGAATTTGGATGCTAGAGAATCAGAAATATATTTCTCCATAGCCTCCCTCTCTGGAACAGAAAGTGAATATAATTTGCCTTTAGGCGGAGACTCACCTGGTACTAAGTCTATGGCACAGTCATAGGGACGATGTGGAGGGAGAGAAGCAGCATGAGACTTACTGAACACTTCTCTCAAGTTCTGCTACTCTTCGGGCACGTTTGATAAATTCACCGCCTCCTCCTGGAAAACAGACACAGGTACAGATGAACATGCAGACACTAGACATGACTCATGACACTTATTACTCCACATAGAGATAGAATTGTGCCCCCAATCGACTCTGAGATTGTGTTGTGTGAACCAAGGATGACCAAGTACGATGGGTGCCTAGCGATGCTTCGAGCCGCAAACTCGTCCCACGTTGAAGCGCCTGCTACATCCATAATGGTCAGATCGTTCTGTTACGTATGACAGAGACAGGATGTAAACGCAAGGCATATTTATCGACAAACAGAACAAGAGGCGCACTCCGTTGAAAGTGTATATGCACTGAGTTGAAAGTGTATAGGTGGCGCTATCGAGCCATTTTGCAACACCCAATGTAATATTGGCCTTCAGATCTGTTCAGGCCAGGACCCTTATCACACATGTGAAGTTTGGGCAAGATCGGACATTTTATGCCTGACTTATAACATATTTTATTCCCATGGCGACATATCGAACTTCGTCAAAGCGCCATGGACACGCCTTTTAACGAAAACTCAAGATCTTCACAACTAAACATCACACAGGTCTTTAGATTAGACTGACCACAAAAATAACATTGATGTCATAAAATTTCTAGGAGTAGTTTGTCGCAGTGTAAAATATTTCACTTCCTGTTGCCAATAGGTGGCGCTATGACTATAACTGAATATGGGCATGTAGATCTGTTCAGGTCAAGAGTCTTATCCAACATGTGAAGTTTGGGGCAGATTGGACATGTATGTCTGAGTTACAGCAACTTCCTTTTTCATGGCGAAACATCGAAATTTGTCAGGCCGCCATGAACACGCCCTTTAACGAAACCTCAAGTCCTTCGCAATTTAACATCGCAAATGGCTTTAGATTACATTGACCAAGTTTGGTGTTCATCTGAATAAATCTCTAGGAGGAGTTAGTTAAAGTACAACCCCTGAAAATGGCAAAAACAACACCAATTTTGCAGGGAAAATTCAAAATAACCGACTTCCTGTTGGGATTAGGATTTCGTACCAAAATACTTTTTTGTAGGTATTGGTGTGTTACATGTGTGTACCAATTTTTGTACATGTACGTGAAACATAGCTTGAGGCGCACTCCATTGAAAGTGTATCACACATGTGAAGTTTGGGCAAAATCGGACATTTTATGCCTGAGTTATAACATCTTTTATTCCCATGGCGACACATCAAACTTCGTCACGGCGCCATGGACACGCCTTTTAACGAAAACTCAAGATCTTCACAACTAAACATCACACAGGTCTTTAGATTAGACTGACCACAAAAATAACATTGATATCATAAAATTTCTAGGAGTAGTTTGTCGCAGTGTAAAATATTTCACTTCCTGTTGCCAATAGGTGGCGCTATGACTATAACTGAATATTGGCATGTAGATCTGTTCAAGTCAAGAGTCTTATCCAACATGTGAGGTTTGGGGCAGATTGGACATTGTATGTCTGAGTTACAGCAACTTCCTTTTTCATGGCGAAACATCGAAATTTGTCAGGCCACCATGGACACGCCCTTTAACGAAACCTAAATTCCTTCGCAATTTAACATCGCAAATGGCTTTAGATTACACTGACCAAGTTTGGTGTTCATCTGAATAAATCTCTAGGAGGAGTTCGTTAAAGTACAACCCCTGAAAATGTCAAAAACAACACCAATTTTGCAGGGAAAATTCAAAATAACCGACTTCCTGTTGGGATTAGGATTTCGTACCAAGATACTTTTTTGTAGGTATTGGTGTGTTACATTTGTGTACCAATTTTTGTATATGTACGTGAAACATAGCTCGAGGTGCACTCCGTTGAAAGTGTATAGGTGGCGCTATCGAGCCATTTTGCCACACCCGATGGAATATTGGCCTTCAGATCTGTTCAGGCCAGGACTTTTATCACACATGTGAAGTTTGGGGAAGATCGGACATTTTATGCCTGAGTTATAACATCTATTATTCCCATGGTGAGACTTTGAATTTTGTCACGGCGCCATGGACACGCCCCTTAACGAAAACTCAAGATCTTCACAATTTAACATTGCACAGGCCTTTAGATTAGACTGACCACAAAAAAGACATTGATGTCATAAAATTTCTAGGAGTAGTTAGTCGCAGTGTAAAATATGTTACTTCCTGTTGCCTATAGGTGGCGCTATGACTATAACTGAACATGGGCATGTCAATCTGTTCAGGTCAGGAGTCTTATTAAACATGTGAAGTTTTGGACACATTGGACATTGTATGTCTGAGTTATAGCAACTTCATTTTTCATGGCGAATCATCGAAATTCGCCAGGCCGCCACGCACACGCCCTTTAACGAAAACTCAAAATCTTCGCAATTTAACATCGCAAAGGCCTTTAGATTAGGCATACCAACTTTGGTGTTGATCTGAATTAATCTCTAGGAGGAGTTCGTTAAAATACAACGCATGGAAATGACAAAAATGACACAAAATTTGCTCATAAAATTAAAAATAACCGACTTCCTGTTGGGTTTCGGATTGTGCTCCAAGAGACTTTTTTGTAGGTATTGGAGAGATACATGTGTATACCAATTTTCATACATGTACGTGAAACATAGCTCGAGGCGCACACCGTTGAACGTGTATAGGTGGCGCTGTCGAGCCATTTTGCCACACCCACTTCTGAAACCCATATCAGACGTAAATTTTCACCAGTTCTGAGGTGTGTGCAAAGTTTCATGACTTTTCGAGTATGTTTAGGCTCTCAAAAATGCGATTCATCTTAGAGAAGAAGAATAATAATAATAATTAAAGCTGCAAGCAGCGATGAACGGGCCCTCGCACCCGGGCTCACCACCAGCGAGTTGATTTAGTAAAAAGATGAACGGTGAGAAATATGCATTTCATGTCATAAACATAATTGCAATATGTCAAAGTCATTAATATGTGCCAATCTTCATGTTGCCAGCAGGTGGCGCTATCATTATAATGGAATATTGGCCTTCAGATGTGTTCAGGCGAGGACTCTTATCAATCATGTGAAGTTTGGGGAAGATTGAACATTTTATGCCTGAGTTACAACAACTTCTCTTGCTGTGGCGAGACATCAAATTTTGTCACAGCGCCATGGACACGCCCTTAAACAAAAATTCAAGATCTCCACAATTTAACATTGCAAAGACCTTTAGATTAGACTGACCAAAATAAAATGTTGATGTCATTAAATTTCTAGGAGTAGTTTGTTACAACGTAAAACATGTCACTTCCTGTTGCCAGCAGGTGGAGCTATGGCTATAACTAAATATTGGCATTTAGATCTGTTCAGGTCAAGAGTCTTATCCAACATGTCAAGTTTGGGGCAGATTGGACATTGTATGTCTGAGTTACAACAACTTCCTTTTTCATGGCGAAACATCGAAATTTGTCAGGCCGCCATGGACACGCACTTTAACGAAACCTCAAGATCTTCGCAATTTAACATCGCAAAGGCCTTTAGATTTAACTGGCCAAGTTTGATGTTGATCTGAATAAATCTCTAGGAGGAGTTTGTTAAAGTACAACCTCTGAAAATGGCAAAAACAACGCCAATTTTGCTGAGAAAATTCTAAATAACCGACTTCCTGTTGGGATTCGGATTTCGTACCAAGAGACTTTTTTGTAGATATTGGTGTGGTACATGTACAAATAATAATAATAATAATAATAATAATAATAAACGGAGCAATTCCAAGAGGGTCCTCACACCATCGGTGCTCGGGCCCGAATTAAAGCTGCAAGCAGCAATGAACGTGCCCTCGCACCCGGGCTCACCGCCAGCGAGTGGCTTTAGTAAATTGGCGAACAGCGAGATATATGCATTTAAAGTCGTAAATATAAGTGAAATATGTCAAAATCATTTATATGTGCCAGTCTTCCTGTTGCCAGCAGGTGGCGCTATCATTATAATGGAATATTGGCCTTCAGATGTGTTCAGGCCAGGACTCTTATCACAAATGTGAAGTTTGGGGAAGATCGGACATTTTATGCCTGAGTTACAACAACTTCTTTTCCTGTGGCGAGACATCAAATTTTGTCATGGTGCCATGGACACACCCTTTAACAAAAACTCAAGATCTCCATAATTTAACATTGCACAGGCCTTAAGATTAGACTGACCACAAAAATACATTAATGTCAAAAAATCTCTAGGAGTAGTTTGTCTCAGCGTAAAATATGTCACTTCCTGTTGCCAGCAGGGGGCGCTATAACTATAATTGAATATGGGCATGTAGATCTGTTAAGGGCAGAAGTCTTATCTAACATGCAAAGTTTGGGGCAGATTGGACATTGTATGTCTGAGTTACAGCAACTTCCTTTTTAATGGCGAAACATCGAAATTTGTCAGGTCGCCATGGACACGCCCTTTAACGAAACCTCAAGTCCTTCGCAATTTAACTTCGTAAAGGCCTTTAGATTTAACTGACCAAGTTTGATGTTGATCTGAATAAATCTCTAGGAGGAGTTCGTTAAAGTACAACCCCTGAAAATGCCAAAAACAACACCAATTTTGCAGAGAACATTCTAAATAACTGACTTCCTGTTTGGATTCGGATTTCGTACCAAGAGACTTTTTCGTAGATATTGGTGTGTTACATGTGTGTACCGATTTTTGTACATGTACGTGAAACATAGCTTGAGGCGCACTCCGTTGAAAGTGTATATGCACTCAGTTGAAAGTGTATAGGTGGCGCTATCAAGCCATTTTGCCACACCCAATGGAATATTGGCCTTCAGATCTGTTCAGGCCAGGACCCTTATCACACATGTGAAGTTTGGGCAAGATCGGACATTTTATGCCTGAGTTATAACATCTTTTATTCCCATTGCGACACATCAAATTTCGTCACGGCGCCATGGACACGCCTTTTAACGAAAACTCAAGATCTTCACAACTAAACATCACACAGGTCTTTAGATTAGACTGACCACAAAAATAACATCGATGTCATAAAATTTCTAGGAGTAGTTTGTCGCAGTGTAAAATATTTCACTTCCTGTTGCCAATAGGTGGCGCTATGACTATAACTGAATATTGGCATGTAGATCTGTTCAGGTCAAGAGTCTTATCCAACATGTGAAGTTTGGGGCAGATTGGACATTGTATGTCTGAGTTACAGCAACTTCCTTTTTCATGGCGAAACATCGAAATTTGTCAGGCCGCCATGGACACGCCCTTTAACGAAACCTCAAGTCCTTCGCAATTTAACATCGCAAAGGGCTTTAGATTACACTGACCAAGTTTGGTGTTCATCTGAATAAATCTCTAGGAGGAGTTCGTTAAAATACAACCCCTGAAAATGGCAAAAACAACACCAATTTTGCAGGGAAAATTCAAAATAATCGACTTCCTGTTGGGATTAGGATTTCGTACCAAGAGACTTTTTTGTAGGTATTGGTGTGTTACATGTGTGTACCAATTTTTGTACATGTACGTGAAACATAGATCGAGGCGCACTCCGTTGAAGGTGTATAGGTGGCGCTATCGAGCCATTTTGCCACACCCGTTGGAATATTGGCCTTCAGATCTGTTCAGGCCAGGACTTTTATCAAACATGTGAAGTTTGGGGAAGATCGGACATTTTATGCCTGAGTTATAACATCTTTTATTCCCATGGCGAGACTTTGAATTTTGTCACGGCGCCATGGACACGCCCCTTAACGAAAACTCAAGATCTTCACAACTTAACATCGCACAGGGCTTTAGATTAGACTGACCACAAAAAAGACATTGATGTCATAAAATTTCTAGGAGTAGTTAGTCGCAGTGTAAAATATGTCACTTCCTGTTGCCAATAGGTGGCGCTATGACTATAACTGAATATGGGCATGTCAATCTGTTCAGGTTCGGAGTCTCATCAAACATGTGAAGTTTGGGGCAGATTGGACATTGTATGTCTGAGCTATAGCAACTTCATTTTTCATGGCGAATAATCGAAATTCGCCAGGCCGCCACGGACACGCCCTTTAACGAAAACTCAAAATCTTCGCAATTTAACATCGCAAAGGCCTTTAGATTAGGCATACCAACTTTGGTGTTGATCTGAATTAATCTCTAGGAGGAGTTCGTTAAAATACAACGCATGGAAATGACAAAAATGACACAAAATTTGCTCATAAAATTAAAAATAACCGACTTCCTATTGGGTTTCGGATTTTGCTCCAAGAGACTTTTTTGTAGGTATTGGAGAGATACATGTGTATACCAATTTTCATACATGTATGTGAAACGTAGCTCGAGGCGCACACCGTTGAACGTGTATAGGTGGCGCTGTCGAGCCATTTTGCCACACCCACTTCTGAAACCCATATCAGACGTAAATTTTCGCCAGTTCTTAGGTGTGTGCAAAGTTTCATGACTTTTCGAGCATGTTTAGGCTCTTAAAAATGCGATTCATCTTAGAGAAGAATAATAATAATAATAATAATAATAATAATAATAATAAATGGAGAAATTCCAAGAGGGTCCTCACACCATCGGTGCTCGGGCCCTAATAATAATAATAATAATAATAATAATAATAATAATAATAATAATAATAATAATAAACGGAGCAATTCCAAGAGGGTCCTGACACCATCGGTGCTCGGGCCCTAATAATAAACGGAGCAATTCCAAGAGGGTCCTCACACCATCGGTGCTCGGGCCCTAATTAAAGCTGCAAGCAGCGAGAAACGGGCCTTCGCACCCGGGCTCACCGCCAGCGAGAGGCTTTAGTAAATTGGCGAACGGCGAGATATATGCATTTAATGTCGTAAATATAAGTGGAATATGTCAAAATCAATTATATGTGCCAGTCTTCCTGTAGCCAGCAGGTGGCGCTATCATTATAATGGAATATTGGCCTTCAGATGTGTTCAGGCCAGGACTCTTATCACAAATGTGAAGTTTGGGGAAGATCGGACATTTTATGCCTGAGTTACAACAACTTCTTTTCCCGTGGCGAGACATCAAATTTTGTCATGGTGCCATGTACACACCCTTTAACAAAAACTCAAGATCTCCATAATTTAACATTGCACAGGCCTTAAGATTAGACTGACCACAAAAATACATTAATGTCAAAAGATTTCTAGGAGTACTTTGTCACAGTGTAAAATATGCCACTTCCTGTTGCCAGCAGGTGGAGCTATGACTATAAGTGAATATGGGCATGTGGATCTGTTAAGGGCAGAAGTCTTATCTAACATGCAAAGTTTGGGGCAGATTGGACATTGTATGTCTGAGTTACAGCAACTTCCTTTTTCATGGCGAAACATCGAAATTTGTCAGGCTGCCATGGACACGCCCTTTAACGAAATCTCAAGATATTCCCAATTTAACTTCACAAAGGCCTTTAGATTTAACTGACCAAGTTTGATGTTGATCTGAATAAATCTCTAGGAGGAGATAGTTAAAGTACAACCCCTGAAAATGCCAAAAACAACACCAATTTTGCAGAGAACATTCTAAATAACTGACTTCCTGTTTGGATTCGGATTTCGTACCAAGAGACTTTTTCGTAGATATTGGTGTGTTACATGTGTGTACCGATTTTTGTACATGTACGTGAAACATAGCTTGAGGCGCACTCCGTTGAAAGTGTATATGCACTCAGTTGAAAGTGTATAGGTGGCGCTATCGAGCCATTTTGCCACACCCAATGGAATATTGACCTTCAGATCTGTTCAGGCCAGGACCCTTATCACACATGTGAAGTTTGGGCAAGATCGGACATTTTATGCCTGAGTTATAACATCTTTTATTCCCATGGTGACACATCGAACTTCGTCATGGCGCCATGGACACGCCTTTTAACGAAAACTCAAGATCTTCACAACTAAACATCACACAGGTCTTTAGATTAGACTGACCACAAAAATAACATTGATGTCATAAAATTTCTAGGAGTAGTTTGTTGCAGTGTAAAATATTTCACTTCCTGTTGCCAATAGGTGGCGCTATGACTATAACTGAATATGGGCATGTAAATCTGTTCAGGTCAAGAGTCTTATCCAACATGTGAAGTTTGGGGCAGATTGGACATTGTATGTCTGAGTTACAGCAACTTCCTTTTTCATGGCGAAACATCGAAATTTGTCAGGCCGCCATGGACACGCCCTTTAACGAAACCTCAAGTCCTTCGCAATTTAACATCGCAAATGGCTTTAGATTACAATGACCAAGTTTGGTGTTCATCTGAATAAATCTCTAGGAGGAGTCGTTAAAGTACAACCCCTGAAAATATCAAAAACAACATCAATTTTGCAGAGAAAATTCTAAATAACCGACTTCCTGTTGGGATTTGGATTTCATACCAAGAGACTTTTTTGTAGGTATTGGTGTGTTACATGTGTGTACCGATTTTCGTACATGGATGTGAAACGTAGCTCGAGGCGCACACCGTTGAATGTGTATAGGTGGCGCTATCGAGCCATTTTGCCACACCCGATGGAATATTGGCCTTCAGATGTGTTCAGCTCAGGACTCTTATCAAACATGTGAAGTTTGGGGAGGATCTGACATTTTATGCCTGAGTTATAACATGTTTTATACCTTTGGCGAGACTTTGAACTTTGTAACGGCGCCATGGACACGCCCATTAACGAAAACTCAAGATCTTAACAACTAAACATTGCACAGTTCTTTAGATTAGACTGACCATAAAAAATACATTGATGTCAAAATATTTCTAGGAGTAGTCTGTCGCAGTGTAAAATATGTCACTTCCTGTTGCCTATAGGTGGCGCTATGACTATAACTGAATATAGGCATGTAAATATGTTCAGGTCAGGAGTCTTATTAAACATGTGAAGTTTGGGGCACATTGGACATTGTATGTCTGAGTTATAGCAACTTCATTTTTCATGGCGAATAATCGAAATTCGCCAGGCCGCCACGGACACGCCCTTTAACGAAAACTCAAAATCTTTGCAATTTAACATCGCAAAGGCCTTTAGATTAGGCATACCAAATTTGCTGTTGATCTGAATGAATCTCTAGGAGGAGTTCGCATGGATCGCACAACGCATGGAAATGACAAAAATGACACAAAATTTGCTCATAAAATTAAAAATAACCGACTTCCTGTTGGGTTTTGGATTTTGCTCCAAGAGACTTTTTTGTAGCTTTTGGAGAGATACATGTGTATACCGATTTTCATACATGTACGTGAAACATAGCTTGAGGTGCACACCGTTGAACGTGTATAGGTGGCGCTGTCGAGCCATTTTGCCACACCCACTTCTGAAACCCATATCAGACGTAAGTTTTCGCCAGTTCTGAGGTGTGTGCAAAGTTTCATGACTTTTCGAGCATGTTTAGGCTTTCAAAAATGCGATTCATCTTAGAGAAGAAGAATAATAATAATAATTAAAGCTGCAAGCAGCGATGAACGGGCCCTCGCACCCGGGCTCACCGGCAGTGAGTGGCTTTAGTAAATAGGTGAACGGTGAGAAATATGCATTTAAACTCATAAATATAAGTGGAATGTATCAATGTTTATTCCATATATGTGCCAATCTTTCTGTTGCCAGCAGGTGGCGCTATCATTATAGTGGAAAATTGGCCTTCAGATGTGTTCAGGCCAGGACTCTTATCGAACATGCGGAGTCTGGGGAAGATCGAACATTTTATGCCTGAGTTACAACAACTTCTCTTGCTGTGGCGAGACATCAAATTTTGTCATGGCGCCATGGACACGCCCTTTAACAAAAACTCAAGATTGCCACAATTTAACATTACACAGGCCTTTAGATTAGACTGACCACAAAAATACATTAATGTCAAAAAATCTCTAGGAGTAGTTTATCTCAGTGTAAAATGTCACTTCCTGTTGCCAGCAGGTGGCGCTATGACTATAATTGAATATGGGCATGTAGATCTGTTAAGGGCAGAAGTCTTATCTAACATGCAAAGTTTGGGGCAGATTGGACATTGTAAGTCTGAGTTACAGCAACTTCCTTTTTCATGGCGAAACATCGAAATTTGTCAGGCCACCATGGACACGCCCTTTAACGAAACCTCAAGTCCTTCGCAATTTAACATCGCAAAGGCCTTTAGATTAGGCATACCAACTTTGGTGTTGATCTGAATGAATCTCTAGGAGGAGTTCGTTAAAGTACAACCCCTGAAAATGGGAAAAACAACACCAATTTTGCAGGGAAAATTCAAAATAACCGACTTCCTGTTGGGATTAGGATTTCGTACCCAGATACTTTTTTGTAGGTATTGGTGTGTTACATGTGTGTACCAATTTTTGTACATGTACGTGAAACATAGATCGAGGCGCACTCCGTTGAAAGTGTATAGGTGGCGCTATCGAGCCATTTTGCCACACCCGATGGAATATTGGCCTTCAGATCTGTTCAGGCCAGGACTTTTATCAAACATGAGAAGTTTGGGGAAGATCGGACATTTTATGCCTGAGTTATAACATCTTTTATTCCCATGGCGAGACTTTGAATTTTGTCACGGCGCCATGGACACGCCCCTTAACGAAAACTCAAGATCTTCACAACTTAACATCGCACAGGCCTTTAGATTAGACTGACCACAAAAAAGACATTGATGTCATAAAATTTCTAGGAGTAGTTAGTCGCAGTGTAAAATATGTCACTTCCTGTTGCCAATAGGTGGCGCTATGACTATAACTGAATATGGGCATGTCAATCTGTTCAGGTTCGGAGTCTCATCAAATATGTGAAGTTTGGGGCAGATTGGAGATTGTATGTCTGAGTTATTGCAACTTCATTTTTCATGGCGAATCATCGAATTTCGCCAGGCCGCCACGGACACGCCCTTTAACGAAAACTCAAAATCTTCGCAATTTAACATCGCAAAGGCCTTTAGATTAGGCATACCAACTTTGGTGTTGATCTGAATTAATCTCTAGGAGGAGTTCGTTAAAATACAACGCATGGAAATGACAAAAATGACACAAAATTTGCTCAAAAAATTAAAAATAACCGACTTCCTGTTGGGTTTCGGATTTTGCTCCAAGAGACTTTTTTGTAAGTATTGGAGAGATACAAGTGTATACCAATTTTCATACATGTACGTGAAACGTAGCTCGAGGCGCACACCGTTGAACGTGTATAGGTGGCGCTGTCGAGCCATTTTGCCACACCCACTTCTGAAACCCATTAATAATAATAATAATAATAATAATAATAATAATAATAATAATAATAATAAACGGAGCAATTCCAAGAGGGTCCTCACACCATCGGTGCTCGGGCCCTAATAATAATAATAATAAAAATAATAAACGGAGCAATTTCAAGAGGGTCCTCACACCATCGGTGTGAAACGGAGCTCGAGGCGCGCTATGTTGAAAGTGTATAGGTGGCGCTATCGAGCCATTTTGCCACACCCGATGGAATATTGGCCTACAGATGTGTTCAGGCCAGGACTCTTATCACACATGTGAAGTTTGGGGAAGATCGGACATTTTATGCCTGAGTTATAACATATTTTATTCCCTTGGCGAGACATCGAACTTCGTCATGGCGCCATGGACACGCCTTTTAACGAAAACTCAAGATCTTCACAATTTAACATCGCACAGGCCTTTAGATTAGACTGACCACAAAAAAGAAATTGATGTCATAAAATTTCTAGGAGTAGTCTGTCGAAGTGTAAAATATGTCACTTCCTGTTGCCTATATGTGGCGCTATGACTATAACTGAAAATGGGCATGTCAATCTGTTCAGGTCAGGAGTCTTATTAAACATGTGAAGTTTTGGACACATTGGACATTGTATGTCTGATTTATAGCAACTTCATTTTTCATGGCGAATCATCGAAATTCGCCAGGCCGCCACGGACACGCCCTTTAACGAAACTCAAAATCTTCGCAATTTAACATCGCAAAGGCCTTTAGATTAGGCATACCAACTTTGGTGTTGATCTGAATTAATCTCTAGGAGGAGTTTGTTAAAATACAATGCATGGAAATGACAAAAATGACACAAAATTTGCTCATAAAATTAAAAATAACCGACTTCCTGTTGGGTTTCGGATTTTGCTCCAAGAGACTTTTTTGTAGGTATTGGAGAGTATAATAGAGTATACATGTGTATACCAATTTTCATACATGTACGTGAAACGTAGCTCGAGGCGCACACCGTTGAACGTGTATAGGTGGCGCTGTCGAGCCATTTTGCCACACCCACTTCTGAAACCCATATCAGACGTAAATTTTTGCCAGTTCTGAGGTGTGTGCAAAGTTTCATGACTTTTCGAGCATGTTTAAGCTCTCAAAAATGCGATTCATCTTAGAGAAGAATAATAATAAGAATAATAATAATAATAATAATAATAATAAGAATAATAAGAATAATAAGAATAATAAGAATAATAAACGGAGCAATTCCAAGAGGGTCCTCACACCATCAGTGCTCGGGCCCTAATAATAATAATAATAATAATAAACGGAGCAATTCCAAGAGGGTCCTCACACCATCGGTGCTCGGGCCCTAATAATAATAATAATAATAATAAACGGAGCAATTCCAAGAGGGTCCTCACACCATCGGTGCTCGGGCCCTAATAATAATAATTAAAGTTGCAAGCAGCGATGAAAGGGCCCTCGCACTCGGGCTCACCACCACCCGGTGCCCATAGGAGGAACAGTGAACGTTGGGCCACATGCTTATAAAATAGTAAATATTTGTGCCACATTTCCTGCTGCCAACAGGTGGCGCTATGATTATAACAGAATATTGACATGTAAATTTCTTCAGGCCAGGACTCTTACCAAACATGCAAAGTTTCGGGCAGATCAGACAAGTCATGTTTAAGTTAGTATAAAATATTTCATTTCCTGTTGCCAGCAGGCGTCGCTATACTTAGAATTTAATATTCTAGCCTTTAGTTGTGTTCAGGCCAGTACTCTTATAAACCATGTTATGTTTGGGTAAGATGGGGAATTGTATGCATGAGTTACAACAACTTCCTATTTTATAGTATTAATAGCATTGTTTTGCACATACTAAGTGTTGCTAGAATGTTTGAAAATATTTCTAGCATGATTAGCAAACAATGGCATATTTTACTGTGTTGCAAATAGTGCATAAAAGTGTTAAAAATGACACTTCCTGTTGCCAGCAGGTGGCGCTATGACTATAACCGAATATGGGCACTAGCATGCTTTAGCATTTAGCTAAGTGTTGCTAGCATGTATTGGTATGTTTCTAGCATGTTGCCAGCCTTTTTAACACTTGTTGACACTTTTTAATATGTTCCTAGGAGTCCATAACATGTAACTTCCTGTAACCAGCAGGTGGCGCTATGACTATTACTGAATTTGGTCATGGATGTTTGTTCAGGACAGAACACCCATCACACGTGTGAAGTTTGGGGACAGATTGGACATTGCTTGCCTGATTTACAACAACTTCCTGTTTCACTGCAATAATATGATGCTTTAGCACTTAGCTAATTGTTGCTAGTATGTATTAGTAGGTTACTAGCATGTTGCCAGCTTATTTAACACTTGTTGGCACTTTTTAATATGTTCCTAGGAGTCCATAACTTTGTTAACCATGTCACTTCCTGTTACCAGCAGGTGGCGCTATGACTATAACTGAATTTGATCATGGGTGTTTGTTCAGGACAGAACACCCATCACACGTGTGAAGTTTGGGGCAGATCAGACATTGCTTGCCTGAGTTACAGCAACTTCCTATTTCATTGCATTAGTAGCATGCTTTAGCACATAGCTAAATGTTGCTAGCATGTATTAGCATGCTTATAAAATTTTGCCAGCCTATTTAACCCTTGTTGATGCCTTTTATTATTTTGCAAGGAGTCCATAACAGTGTTCAACATGCCACTTCCTGTTGCCAGCAGGTGGCACTATGAATACAATCAAATATGGGCATGTTGATGTGTTCAAGACAGGACTCTTGTCAAACGTTTGAAGTTTGAGGCAGATCGGACATTGCTTGCATTAGTTACAGCAAATTCCTTTTTCACTGCATCACTAGCATGCTTTAGCATTTAGCTAAGTGTTGTTAGCATGTATTGGTATGTTTCTAGCATGTTGCCAGCCTTTTTAACACTTGTTGACACTTTTTAATATGTTCCTAGGAGTCCATAACAATGTTAACCATGTAACTTCCTGTTACCAGCAGGTGGCGCTATGACTATTACTGAATTTGGTCATGGGTGTTTGTTCAGGACAGAACACCCATCACACGTGTGAAGTTTGGGGACAGATTGGACATTGCTTGCCTGATTTACAGAAACTTCCTGTTTCACTGCAATAATATGATGCTCTAGCACTTAGCTAATTGTTGCTAGCATGTATTAGTAGGTTACTAGCAGGTTGCCAGCTTATTTAACACTTGTTGGCACTTTTTAATATGTTCCTAGGAGTCCATAACTGTGTTAACCATGTAACTTCCTGTTACCAGCAGGTGGCGCTATGACTATAACTGCATTTGGTCATGGGTGTTTGTTCAGGACAGAACACCCATAACACGTGTGAAGTTTGGGGCAGATCAGACATTGCTTGCCTGAGTTACAGCAACTTCCTGTTTCACTGCATTAGTAGCATGCTTTAGCACTTAGCTAAATGTTGCTAGCATGTAGTAGCATGCTTATAAAATTTTGCCAGCCTATTTAACCCTTGTTGATGCCTTTTATTATTTTGTAAGGAGTCCATAACTGTGTTAACCATGTCACTTCCTGTTACCAGCAGGTGGCGCTATGACTATAACTGCATTTGGTCATGGGTGTTTGTTCAAGACAGAACACCCATCACACATGTGAAGTTTGGGGCAGATCGGACATTGCTTGCCTGAGTTACAGCAACTTCCTGTTTCATTGCATTAGTAGCCTGCTTTAGCACATAGCTAAATGTTGCTAGCATGTATTAGCATGCTTATAAAATTTTGCCAGCCTATTTAACCCTTGTTGATGCCTTTTATTATTTTGCAAGGAGTCCATAACTGTGTTAACCATGTCACTTCCTGTTACCAGCAGGTGGCGTTATGACTATAACTGAATTTGGTCATGGGTGTTTGTTCAGGACAGAACACCCATCACACGTGTGAAATTTGGGGCAGATCGGACATTGCTTGCCTGAGTTATAGCAACTTCCTGTTTCACTGCAAAACACCAAACTTTGTCAGGCCGCCAGGGACACACCCCTTGACGAAAACTCAAAAGCTTCGCAATTTAACGTCACAAAGGTCTTATGATGACCCTCACCAAATTTGAAGATAATCCGATTAAAACTGTAGGAGGAGTTCGTCAAAGTACGAGGCATGGAAACGGCAAAAACTGCACAAAAATCGTACAGGAAATTCAAAATAACTTACTTCCTGTTGGGTTTTGGATTTTGTACCAAGAGACTTTTTTGTAGGTATTGGTGTATTACACGTGCGTACCGATTTTCATGCATGTACGTGAAACGTAGCTCGAGGGACACTCCGTTGAAATTTACCAGGTGGCGCTATCGAGCCATTTTGCCACACCCACTTCTGAAACCTATATCAGATGTAAATTTTCGCCGGTCCTGATGCGTGTGCAAAGTTTCGTGAGTTTTGGAGCATGTTTAGGCCCTCAAAAATGCGCGTCATTATGGAGAAGAAGAAGAAGAAGAAGAAGAAGAAGAAGAACAAACAGAGCAATTCCAATAGGGTCCTCGCACTGCAGTGCTCGGGCCCTAATTAAAGCTGCAAGCATATGGAATAAAATCACTGTCAAAAGTAATCGTACGTAATTCAAAACATTTGTGTGTAATTTTAATATACTCGTGCATAATTTAAAACTATTGTACGTAATTCTGTTTTTTGTCAGAGTTGGATTCCAAAATCTACGGGCACGACAGTTTACAGATACGCGATTTTGTGTGTTTTTTTTAGAGTACAACTCTGAAATGTACGACTGTGACAGTTTACAGACACGGCGCTTGTTTTCACAATAGCTGTTACACACACGACATGCGAATTACGACTACGAAGTGCGTTGTGCGAAACAACTGTCAAAAATACGTCATCAAGGTCACAGGCATTACTATCCGAGGGAAGATGAATCGATTCAACGAAGAGTCATACTCTTAATCGCTATTGGCCTATAGATTAATAGAAAGCGATCAATTAAACACATAATCCTATAAAACCAATAGAAATATATCCAATGTAAAAACAGCGTTAATGATGTAAATAATATTATTTTAAATTACTTTCGAAAGTACCTTCAAAACGGCTTACTGACGTAATCACCACCGCACGTTTAGGTCTTAGTTTATCAATAATCAAAAACACATTACAATTATTTTTGAGAATACAAACGTCTCTTAACACGGTTAGTCGCACTTGCTGTTCTTAAGTTAAAGTCATTTAAAGTCAGCTGTATTGTTAACATTAGTGAACTAACAAGAACAAACAACGTACAGCTGTATTTTTATAAACTAACAAACTGTATCAAATGCATTACTCATAGTTAATTATAGTTAATACATCAGTCAACAAATTAAACTTTATTGTAAAGTGTTACACTAGAAAGCTAGGTTTTGCCTGATAAAGAAAAATTAGTAAAAATTTATAAAAACTAATAAATTTAAAAATTATTCAGAAGAGTTTAGTAACCTTGTTTTAAGTGACATTAACCAATTAAGCAAACAGACACAGCTTTATCCACTAAAACATTTATTTAGCTTTCAGTTTCAGTCACCAATTCAAGTAAAAAGATAGATAGATAGATAGATAGATAGATAGATAGATAGATAGATAGATAGATAGATAGATAGATAGATAAACCACTCATTCATTCATTCATTCTACAGTAGCAGTCCATAGAACAGAATCCAGCTGTGAAGATGCCCTTCTTTCCGAGACCACAGTATCTACAGCCATCACACATCTGCTGAGCTCCAGCTCCACTCTGCATGTCTTCCTCACATCTGGACTGACAGACTTCCAGTCAACCATCCCTACACAAGAGAAAAACAAATGTTGAGAGATTCAAACAAGAAGTAACCAATAAGTAGAATAAAATATCCAATAAAAAAAGAAGCGCAAGTGTTTGAGAGTGCAAGTCTGCAGCCAGACCCTTCTCCATTATATTATAATACAACTGTACTACTGACTCTTTACTGACTACCAAAAGTACATATGCTTCCTGTGCATGGTTTCTAAAAGAATGGAATCAGGAATAAGTTGACTGGCACTCATCTATACCACAGGTTATAATAATATTTACATTTATTCATTTAGCAGACGCTTTTATCCAAATCGACTTACAAATGAGGACAAAGTGGAAGCAATCAAAAACAAAAAGAGCAATGATATATAAGAGCTATAACAAGTCTCAGTTAGCTTAACACAGTACACGTAGCAAGGGCTTTTAAATAATATAAATAAAAAGAAAAGATAGAATAGAAAAAGAATAGAGCAAGCTATTTGGTTCATGTGCATGTACCACTCCAACATGTTGGATTAACTTCAAAAGAGTGAATGTCATTCGAGTGCACTTTGGGCGATGGTACAGTCAAGGCATGAGGATCTAATACAAGAGGCAAATCATTCAGAGTAACGTTACTGACAGTGCTTGTCTCCATCTTCTAATGTTGACAATGTGCCTCTGAAGGAAAGTCAGTGTCTTTCTCAGGTGTGGTGGATATGCAATGTTGAACACATAATACATCCAGAAGGCTGTTATGAAGGCTTTATCAAGGCTGGTGCACTGGCACACATCTATTCCATTTTCTGTCACCATACTAAGCCCTCCTCCTATGATTGCCATTTTACAGTCAGTATCCATCAGGTGTATGGTAGGAAAGGTGTAGCCGGGTTCCCCTTTCATAAAATAAATAAAAAGAATAATGACAACAATAATAATAATAATAAAAATAAAGAGAAAAAAAGAAAACACTTTTTCAGATTCATCAGATTCTGTTGCATCCTCTTTGGCTCAGACAGTGTAGCTACATACACTGCAGAACTGCAGATACAATCAGAAGCTAATGTATAAGGTTCACAATACGATGCATTTCATGTTCTTGTATACACTGATAAATCTTACATTGTTTTCTAAAACTATTGCTTTAAATTTTTAACAGATGGGCTAAAAGGGTACAGAAGAATAAAATATTACCTGAAAAGATTTGAAACAAGATATTTTACAGTTGATAAGTTTTTTTTTTTTAATATACTCACTCCAGCAGGTGTCCTGAAGTATGTGTATTTTTTGAGTACATCCTCCACAGACATTCATTCCGTGCTTTCTCAACGTCTCCAGGAGCATGTTCCTGTCGTGTGGTCTCTGACAGTCAATGTGTTTCTGAAACTCACTTTATAACACATTCACATGTGCCTCAACAGACACTGAATCCTCCCCAACACAAGCTTCCTTCATCAGAACAACAGAAACAGATCATGCTTAGACCGTGACAGATATGAAAAACATCTAAATACTTACTGAACAAGGTGCTTTAGATATAAATAATAATAAAAACATTGAACTGCATAAACAAGATGATGGTCAGGCAGTGAAGAAGTGGAGTACATACAAAAATGATTTAAATATCTGTAGTACAGTATCTTCCTTACATTAACCTGCACTAAGTGAAAATGTAAAATTGATTAACAGTGCAAAAATAAGTTATGCCTATGGCAGTGTGCTTACATATTCTACAATTACCTGCCAGTGGAGCACGTTCTGCTTTACATTTCAGGTTTAGGGATGTGTCAGATGTGCTTAAAACACAAACTTGACTGATTGTCATTTTCCAGCAAATAAAGATTACAACATCTTGTTACTACAATATTGTGTGTGATTATGTTGATAGAGATAAATCAATGGTTTAAATAAATTTATGTGCAAATTTGCATAAATACCACAACAGATCTAAACATTGGGTATAGCCAGGTGAAAATGTCTTGTTCAATCTTGTTGATAACAGTAAAATACTTAATATTAAGGTCTGAATGGAACCCATTTAGGCTACCCATGAGCATTAATACAGAGAGGCAGGAAGAAGTACTTTAGAAACCAGCCTTTATTAATTACTAATGCAGAGATGGGGTTTGGGGTTGGGTCCGTGGGACTGTTTCTGGGGATTTACTTTTTATTTTGCCTACCTTTTGTCTTCTGCATTCTCCTTACTATTGTCTCATGTTCTTGCCTCAGATTCGTCCCCCAGAAACAGCCCCAAGTATAATCTCTTAAAAATTAATAAAGGAACCAGCCTAAGTAGGAACCAAAGTACTTCTTCCTCCCTCTCTGTATTAATGCTCATGGGTAGCCTAAATGGGTTCCACTCAGATCTTAATATCAAGTATTTTACTGTTATTTGTCAACATAATTTAACAAGACATTTTCACCTGGCTAGACCCAATGTTTTGTACATATTGATACAACATCAGTCTGCTTCTGTTGCAATTTGTTCAGAAGTTTTGTTGCCTTTTTTTCCTAAATTGACTAGACTATTAGTGATAAATTAAATATGACTTCAATACTTAAACAGTGAACACTTATATAACATGACCTGTGTATTAACGTACAGTGCACTTAAAACGGCTGTTAGGAAGTCAACACTTAAAATTGTTCATTCTTTTATGTAACCCTATATCATCGCGCTACAGGCTGCAGCGATGACCTCCTAAACAACTGTCTTCTTTAAGCACCTAACGTTACATGTACTCTCAGAGCTTATCTTACCTACTATACTATCTCTGTAATATTGCTACTCTCGGTTATTAGTTATAACTAACGTTAACCCTTAAACACAGGGGTCGTCAAGTTCGGTCCTGGAGGGCCCGTGACCTTCAGAGTTTAGCTTCGACCTCATGACCGCCTGGAACAAGTTTGATGACCCCTGCTTAAACATGTCAGATTAAAAAAAAATAATAACAATTAACTTACCTGAGACGAGATGTGTAAGCGATTGGCTGCTGATCCGCCATTTCGGCGCCAGTGGTTTAAAACTTAGATGGGGCGCATGCGCACTTCGTTGAATCGATTCATCTTCCCTCGGATAGTAATGCCTGTGACCTTGATGACGTATTTTTGACAGTCGTTTCGCTCACCGCACTTCGTAGTCGTAATTCGCATGTTGTGTGTGTAACAGAGCTATTGTGAAAACAAGCGCCGTGTCTGTAAACTGTCACAGTCGTACATTTTAGAGTTGTACTCTAAAAAAAACACACAAAATCGCGTATAAACTGTCGTGGCCGTAGATTTTGGAATCCAACTCTGACAAAAAACAGAATTACGTACAATAGTTTTAAATTACGCATGAGTATATTAAAATTACACACAAATGTTTTGAATTACGTACGATTACTTTTGACAGTGATTTTGTTCCATACAAGCAGCGATGAAAGGGCCCTCGCACTCGGGCTCACGACCACCCGGTGCCCATAGGAGGAACAGTGAACGTTGGGCCATATGCTTATAAAATAGTAAATATTTGTGCCACATTTCCTGCTGCCAACAGGTGGCGCTATGATTATAACAGAATATTGACATGTAAATTTCTTCAGGCCAGGACTCTTACCAAACATGCAAAGTTTCGGGCAGATCAGACAAGTCATGTTTAAGTTAGTATAAAATAAATCATTTCCTGTTGCCAGCAGGCGGCGCTATACTTAGAATTGAATATTGGCCTTTAGTTGTGTTCAGGCCAGTACTCTTATAAAACATGTGATGTTTGGGTAAGATGGGGAATTGTATGCATGAGTTACAAGAACTTCCTGTTTTAAAGTATGAATAGCATCATTTTGCATCGTGTTGCTAGAATGTTTGAAATTATTTCTAGCATGATTAGCACACAATGGCATATTTTACTGTGTTGCAAATAGTGCATAAAAGTGTTAAAAATGACACTTCCTGTTGCCATCAGGTGGCGCTATGACTATTACCGAATATGGGCATGTTGATTTATTTATGACAGGACCCTTGTCAAACGTGTGAAGTTTGGGGCAGATCGGACATTGCTTGCCTGAGTTACAGCATCTTCCTTTTTCACTGCATTAGTAGCATGCTTTAGCACTTAGTTAAGTGTTGCTAGCATGTTTTAGTATGCTTCTAGAAGGTTGCCAGCATATTTAACCCTTTTTGACACATTTTAATTTGTTCCTAGGAGTCCATAACAGTGTTAACCTTGTCACTTCCTGTTACCAGCAGGTGGCGCTATGGCTATAACTGAATTTGGTCATGGGTGTTTGTTCAGAACAAAACACCTATCACACGTGTGAAGTTTGGGGAAGATCGGACATTGCTTGCCTTAGTTACAGCAACTTCCTTTTTCACTGCCTTAGTAGAATGCTTTAACACAAAGCTAAATGTTGCTAGCATGTATTAACAAGCTTATAAAATTTTGCCAGCCTATTTAACCCTTATTGATGCCTTTTATTATTTTGCAAGGAGTCCATAACAGTGTTAAACATGCCACTTCCTGTTGCCAGCAGGTGGCACTATGAATATAATCAAATATGGGCATGTTGATGTTTTCAGGACAGGACTCTTGTCAAACGTTTGAAGTTTGAGGCAGATCGGACATTGCTTGCATTAGTTACAGCAAATTCCTTTTTCACTGCATCACTAGCATGCTTTAGCATTTAGCTAAGTGTTGCTAGCATGTATTGGTATGTTTCTAGCATGTTGCCAGCCTTTTTAACACTTGTTGGCACTTTTTAATATGTTCCTAGGAGTCCATAACATTGTTAACCATGTAACTTCCTGTAACCAGCAGGTGGCGCTATGACTATAACTGCATTTGGTCATGGGTGTTTGTTCAGGACAGAACACCCATAACACGTGTGAAGTTTGGGGACAGATTGGACATTGCTTGCCTGATTTACAGCAACTTCCTGTTTCACTGCAATAATATGATGCTTTAGCACTTACCTAATTGTTGCTAGCATGTATTAGTAGGTTACCAGCATGTTGCCAGCTTATTTAACACTTGTTGGCACTTTTTAATATGTTCCTAGGAGTCCATACCTGTGTTAACCATGTCACTTCCTGTTACCAGCAGGTGGCGCTATGACTATAACTGCATTTGGTCATGGGTGTTTGTTCAGGACAGAACACCCATAACACGTGTGAATTTGGGGCAGATCGGACATTGCTTGCCTGAGTTACAGCAACTTCCTGTTTCACTGCATTATTAGCATGCTTTAGCACTTAGCTAAATGTTGCTAGCATGTATTAACATGCTTATAAAATTTTGCCAGCCTATTTAACCCTTGTTGATGCCTTTTATTATTTTGCAAGGAGTCCATAACTGTGTTAACCATGTCACTTCCTGTTACCAGCAGGTGGCGCTATGACTATAACTGAATTTGGTCATGGGTGTTTGTTCAGGACAGAACACCCATCACACGTGTGAAGTTTGGGGCAGATCGGACATTGCTTGCCTGAGTTACAGCAACTTCCTGTTTCAATGCATTAGTAGCATGCTTTAGCAGATAGTTAAATGTTGCTACCATTTATTAGTATGCTTAAAAAAATTTGCCAGCCTATTTAACCCTTGTTGATGCCTTTTATTATTTTGCAAGGAGTCCATAACAGTGTTAAACATGCCACTTCCTGTTGCCAGCAGGTGGCACTATGAATATAATCAAATATGGGCATGTTGATGTGTTCAGGACAGGACTCTTGTCAAACGTTTGAAGTTTGAGGCAGATCGGAAATTGCTTGCATTAGTTACAGCAAATTCCTTTTTCACTGCATCACTAGCATGCTTTAGCACATAGCTAAATGTTGCTAGCATGTATTGGTATGTTTCTAGCATGTTGCCAGCCTTTTTTAACACTTGTTGACACTTTTTAATATGTTCCTAGGAGTTCATAACAATGTTAACCATGTAACTTCCTGTTACCAGCAGGTGGCGCTATGACTATTACTGAATTTGGTCATGGGTGTTTGTTCAGGACAGAACACCCATCACACGTGTGAAGTTTGGGGACAGATTGGACATTGCTTGCCTGATTTACAGCAACTTGCTGTTTCACTGCAATAATATGATGCTTTAGCACTTAGCTAATTGTTGCTAGCATGTATTAGTAGGTTACTAGCATGTTGCCAGCTTATTTAACACTTGTTGACACTTTTTAATATGTTCCTAGGAGTCCATAACTGTGTTAACCATGTCACTTCCTGTTACCAGCAGGTGGCGCTATGACTATAACTGAATTTGGTCATGGGTGTTTGTTCAGGACAGAACACCCATCACACGTGTGAAGTTTGGGGCAGATCGGACATTGCTTGCCTGAGTTACAGCAACTTCCTGTTTCAATGCATTAGTAGCATGCTTTAGCACATAGCTAAATGTTGCTAGCATGTATTAGTATGCTTATAAAATTTTGCCAGCCTATTTAACCCTTGTTGATGTCTTTTATTATTTTGCAAGGTGTCCATAACAGTGTTAAACATGCCACTTCCTGTTGCCAGCAGGTGGCACTATGAATATAATCAAATATGGGCATGTTGATGTGTTCAGGACAGGACTCTTGTCAAACGTTTGAAGTTTGAGGCAGATCGGACATTGCTTGCATTAGTTACAGCAAATTCCTTTTTCACTGCATCACTAGCATGCTTTAGCATTTAGCTAAGTGTTGGTAGCATGTATTGGTATGTTTCTAGCATGTTGCCAGCCTTTTTAACACTTGTTGACACTTTTTAATATGTTCCTAGGAGTCCATAACAATGTTAACCATGTAACTTCCTGTTACCAGCAGGTAGCGCTATGACTATTACTGAATTTGGTCGTGGGTGTTTGTTCAGGACAGAACACCCATCACACGTGTGAAGTTTGGGGACAGATTGGACATTGCTTGCCGGATTTACAGCAACTTCCTTTTTCACTGCAATAATATGATGCTTTAGCACTTAGCTAATTGTTGCTAGCATGTATTAGTAGGTTACTAGCATATTGCCAGCTTATTTAACACTTGTTGGCACTTTTTAATATGTTCCTAGGAGTCCATAACTGTGTTAACCATGTCACTTCCTGTTACCAGCAGGTGGCGCTATAACTGCATTTGGTCATGGGTGTTTGTTCAGGACAGAACACTCATAACATGTGTGAAGTTTGGGGCAGATCGGACATTGCTTGCCTGAGTTACAGCAACTTCCTGTTTCACTGCATTAGTAGCATGCTTTAGCACTTAGCTAAATGTTGCTAGCATGTATTAGCATGCTTATAAAATTTTGCCAGCCTATTTAACCCTTGTTGATGCCTTTTATTATTTTGCAAGGAGTCCATAACTGTGTTAACCATGTCACTTCCTGTTACCAGCAGGTGGCGCTATGACTATAACTGAATTTGGTCATGGGTGTTTGTTCAGGACAGAACACCCATCACACATGTGAAGTTTTGGGCAGATCGGACATTGCTTGCCTGAGTTACAGCAACTTCCTGTTTCACGGCAAAACATCAAACTTTGTCAGGCCGCCAGGGACACATCCCTTGACGAAAACTCAAAAGCTTCGCAATTTAACTTCACAAAGGTCTTATGATGACCCTCACCAAATTTGAAGATAATCCGATTAAAACTGTAGCAGGAGTTCGTCAAAGTACGAGGCATGGAAATGGCAAAAACTGCACAAAAATCGTACAGGAAATTCAAAATAACTTACTTCCTGTTGGGTTTTGGATTTTGTACCAAGATACTTTTTTGTAGGTATTGGTGTGTTACACGTGCGTACCGATTTTCATGCATGTACGTGATACGTAGCTCGAGGGACACTCCGTTGAAATTTACCAGGTGGCGCTATCGAGCCATTTTGCCACACCCACTTCTGAAACCTATATCAGATGTAAATTTTCGCCGGTCCTGATGCGTGTACAAAGTTTCGTGAGTTTTGGAGCATGTTTAGGCCCTCAAAAATGCGATTCATTACGGAGAAGAAGAAGAAGAAGAAGAAGAAGAAGAAACGGAGCAATTCCAATAGGGTCCTCGCACTGCAGTGCTCGGGCCCTAACAATAATAATAATAAATGGAGCAATTCCAAGAGGGTCCTCGCACCATCGGTGCTCGGGCCCTAATAATAATAATAATAAACGGAGCAATTCCAAGAGGGTCCTCGCACCATCGGTGCTCGGGCCCTAATAATAAACGGAGCAATTCCAATAGGGTCCATTTCCATTTCCTGTTGCCAGCAGGCAGCGCTATACTTAGAATTGAATATTGGCCTTTAGTTGTGTTCAGGCCAGTACTCTTATAAAACATGTGATGTTTGGGTAAGATGGGGAATTGTATGCATGAGTTACAACAACTTCCTGTTTTATAGTATTAATAGCATCGTTTGGCACATACTAAGTGTTGCTAGAATGTTTGAAAATATTTCTAGCATGATTAGCACACAATGGCATATTTTACTGTGTTTCAAATAGTGCATAAAAGTGTTAAAAATGACACTTCCTGTTGCCAGCAGGTGGCGCTATGACTATAACCGAATATGGGCATGTTGATTTATTTATGACAGGACCCTTGTCAAACGTGTGAAGTTTGGGGCAGATCGGATATTGCTTGCCTGAGTTACAGCATCTTCCTTTTTCACTGCATTAGTAGCATGCTTTAGCACTTAGCTAAGTGTTGCTAGCATGTTTTAGTATGCTTCTAGAAGGTTGCCAGCATATTTAACCATTTTTGACACATTTTAATTTTTTTCTAGGAGTCCATAACAGCGTTAACCTTGTCACTTCCTGTTACCAGCAGGTGGCGCTATGACTATAACTGAATTTGGTCATGGGTGTTTGTTCAGAACAAAACACCTATCACACGTGTGAAGTTTGGGGAAGATCGGACATTGCTTGCCTTAGTTACAGCAACTTCCTTTTCACTACATTAGTAGCATGCTTTAGCCCTTAGCTAAGTGTTGCTAGGATGTATTGGTATGTATCTAGCATGTTGCCAGCCTATTTAACACTTGTTTATGCTTTTTAATATGTTCCTAGGAGTCCATAACAGTGTTAACCTTGTCACTTCCTGTTACCAGCAGGTGGCGCTATGACTATAACTGCATTTGGTCATGCTTATAAAATTTTGCCAGCCTATTTAACCCTTGTTGATGCCTTTTATTATTTTGCAAGGAGTCCATAACAGTGTTAAACATGCCACTTCCTGTTGCCAGCAGGTGGCACTATGAATATAATCAAATATGGGCATGTTGATGTTTTCAGGACAGGACTCTTGTAAAACGTTTGAAGTTTGAGGCAGATCGAGGAGCGTCTCGCTGCAGCTTGCGGTGGACATCCAACCCCGCCCACATCCAAGTGTGACGTCAGACGCCACGCCTATGCCATACGTAAAAATACGTCATCGGGTGATGCCAGGTGAACACCCATGTGTTGTGCGCATGTGCAAAAATAGCGGAAGTATATGTTTTTTTTTTTAATTAACATTTTGTCAATGTACAATTTTAAGACGTAAACAAAATTGAATCAATATGGCGGAAGTATATTGTTTCGGGGATCAAATTAAATAATGTTATCTTTCGTTTTACTAATTCAGGTTAAATAACTTGTATAAATTTAAATAGTACAAATTAAGCCTAGGCCACATCTCTAATGTATGGAAGTAAATTCATCCAAACAGCCGGTAAAACGCCTGCATTGGTTGATTATACTTAGGCAAATTAATACAATATTTATACCTGCCTCTGTTCGCTTATGTAATGACAAATTCACATATTTTATGATCGATTGTAACATACCTTAGACAATATCAAAGTTAAGTAGACAATTTTGTTTAAGGCATTTTTATTTATCTAATTCTCTAAAAATATGTTTCACTTATAAGATGGAAATGTTAGTGATCATATCACTATTTTAAGGATAAATATGGGTGTTATGCAATAACTGGAATCCTCCCCTCTTTATTTTTTTTAAATGTGTTTATTTTTCATATTTCTTTCATTTGAAATAAAAAAAAATGTTCATGAATTTCGCAAATTTATATACTTCATTTGGTTTTAAGTATTGTTATTTTCCTTTTAATTATATACAAGAACAATTATGATCTACACACTATTATTTTTTATATGTGCATGGAAAAAAAAATTATCACCTCGCAAAAAAGAGCAACTACATTTGCATGATAGGATTGACGGTTCTCTATAAAGACTAAGCTACACATACATAGGCTTAAGTCATTGGTTGCTTTGATAGATTATGGAAGTAACATGGCATTGACTTTTGGGCCTTTTTCCATCAACACAAATATATATAAAAATGTGTCCAAGTCCTACGAATGCATAAAGATCAATAACAAGACATCCCTTGTTTCACTGGGTATTGTTATATTTATTTCACAAAACAATAATATTCAACAATGTAGAGTAAATAAATTATTATAAATTAAATAACTCCCAGAAACATTTTATTGACTTTCAGCCCCTGTTCATCAACACATTTTAATAAGAATGTTTCCATATCCTCGCGATTGTCAAAGACAAACACACAGGCATCCCTTGCTTTCTCGGTCTCTCTTTTCAGATAGTCTTTGATTATATTAGACTGTTTTTCTTCGTCCATCTGGAGAAATTCAGGCTCTGTCACCTCTCCATGGAACAGCTCACAGTGGCTCTGAACCCAGCACCATGCTACACATTACACATTAATGTCCCTTATGTTCCTCTTCGAACTTCCTCTTCAGTTCCTCTTCGATCTTCTGTTGAAAGTACAACCCGAATTCCGGAAAAGTTGGGACGTTTTTTAAATTTTAATAAAATGAAAACTAAAAGACTTTCAAATCACATGAGCCAATATTTTATTCACAATAGAACATAGATAACATAGCAAATGTTTAAACTGAGAAAGTTTACAATTTTATGCACAAAATGAGCTCATTTCAATTTTGATTTCTGCTACAGGTCTCAAAATAGTTGGGACAGGGCATGTTTACCATGGTGTAGCATCTCCTTTTCTTTTCAAAACAGTTTGAAGACGTCTGGGCATTGAGGCTATGAGTTGCTGGAGTTTTGCTGTTGGAATTTGGTCCCATTCTTGCCTTATATAGATTTCCAGCTGCTGAAGAGTTCGTGGTCGTCTTTGACGTATTTTTCGTTTAATGATGCGCCAAATGTTCTCTATAGGTGAAAGATCTGGACTGCAGGCAGGCCAAGTTTGCACCCGGACTCTTCTACGACGAAGCCATGCTGTTGTTATAGCTGCAGTATGTGGTTTTGCATTGTCCTGCTGAAATAAACAAGGCCTTCCCTGAAATAGACGTTGTTTGGAGGGAAGCATATGTTGCTCTAGAACCTTTATATACCTTTCAGCATTCACAGAGCCTTCCAAAACATGCAAGCTGCCCATACCGTATGCACTTATGCACCCCCATACCATCAGAGATGCTGGCTTTTGAACTGAACGCTGATAACATGCTGGAAGGTCTCCCTCCTCTTTAGCCCGGAGGACACGGCGTCCGTGATTTCCAACAAGAATGTCAAATTTGGACTCGTCTGACCATAAAACACTATTCCACTTTGAAATAGTCCATTTTAAATGAGCCTTGGCCCACAGGACACGACGGCGCTTCTGGACCATGTTCACATATGGCTTCCTTTTTGCATGATAGAGCTTTAGTTGGCATCTGCTGATGGCACGGCGGATTGTGTTTACCGACAGTGGTTTCTGAAAGTATTCCTGGGCCCATTTAGTAATGTCATTGACACAATCATGCCGATGAGTGATGCAGTGTCGTCTGAGAGCCCGAAGACCACGGGCATCCAATAAAGGTCTCCGGCCTTGTCCCTTACACACAGAGATTTCTCCAGTTTCTCTGAATCTTTTGATGATGTTATGATGTTTGACGTTGAGGAACATTGTTTTTAAAGTTTTCCACAATTTTGTTACGCAGTCTTTCACAGATTGGAGAGCCTCTGCCCATCTTTACTTCTGAGAGACTCTGCTTCTCTAAGACAAAGCTTTTATAGCTAATCATGTTGCAGACCTGATATCAATTAACTTAATTAATCACTAGATGTTCTCCCAGCTGAATCTTTTCAAAACTGCTTGCTTTTTTAGCCATTTGTTGCCCCCATGCCAACTTTTTTGAGACCTGTAGCAGGCATTAAATTTTAAATGAGCTTATTAAGTGGATAAAAGTGTAAAATTTCTCAGTTTAAACATTTGCTATGTTATCTATGTTCTATTGTGAATAAAATATTGGCTCATGTGATTTGAAATTCCTTTAGTTTTCATTTTATTAAAATTTAAAAAACGTCCCAACTTTTCCGGAATTCGGGTTGTACAAAATAAACTGTGTTTGTGGGGTAAATCTAAAATTACTATAATTATTTTCACAAAATCCCATCACAGTTTCCGTACTAGCTGGCTGTTTGGTGATGGTGGACTCAATGACAGACTCAAAGGTTAGGTAAATGGACCATTTGTAGAGCATCTTTTTAGTATTTCCAACCACTCAAAGCATTCAACACATTTCTAAACATTCAACATTGTGGCCTCTCCAAAGTTTTGCTACTGCTTAACATTCTAGGAGGAATCATTTAGTGTGTCTGGGTAGTTTGAATGCAGAAGAATCAATTTCATTTCATTAACCAGTTGGATGTGACATGTTTTGCAAGAGCAAACTACACCACCACCTTCGGAGCTGAGGGATGTTATCCTAACAGATAAAACACAAAATAAAAAACTGAGAATGCATTTGATAATGCATAATGCATTTGGACATTGCTTGCATTAGTTACAGCAAATTCCTTTTTCACTGCATCACTAGCATGCTTTAGCATTTAGCTAAGTGTTGCTAGCATGTATTGATATGTTTCTAGCATGTTGGAAGCCTTTTTAACACTTGTTGACACTTTTTAATATGTTCCTAGGAGTCCATGACAATGTTAACCATGTAACTTCCTGTTACCAGCAGGTGGCGCTATGACTATTACTGAATTTGGTCATGGGTGTTTGTTCAGGACAGAACACCCATCACACGTGTGAAGTTTGGGGACAGATTGGGCATTGCTTGCCTGATTTACAGCAACTTCCTGTTTCACTGCAATAATATGCTGCTTTAGCGCTTCGCTAATTGTTGCTAGCATGTATTAGTAGGTTACTAGCATGTTGCCAGCTTATTTAACACTTGTTGGCACTTTTTAATATGTTCCTAGGAGTCCATAACTGTGTTAACCATGTCACTTCCTGTTACCAGCAGGTGGCGCTATGACTATTACTGAATTTGGTCTTGGGTGTTTGTTCAGGACAGAACACCCATCACACGTGTGAAGTTTGGGGACAGATTGGACATTGCTTGCCGGATTTACAGCAACTTCCTTTTTCACTGCAATAATATGATGCTTTAGCACTTAGCTAATTGTTGCTAGCATGTATTAGTAGGTTACTAGCATATTGCCAGCTTATTTAACACTTGTTGGCACTTTTTAATATGTTCCTAGGAGTCCATAACTGTGTTAACCATGTCACTTCCTGTTAACAGCAGGTGGCGCTATAACTGCATTTGGTCATGGGTGTTTGTTCAGGACAGAACACTCATAACATGTGTGAAGTTTGGGGCAGATCGGACATTGCTTGCCTGAGTTACAGCAACTTCCTGTTTCACTGCATTAGTAGCATGCTTTAGCACTTAGCTAAATGTTGCTAGCATGTATTAGCATGCTTATAAAATTTTGCCAGCCTATTTAACCCTTGTTGATGCCTTTTATTATTCTACCAGCAGGTGGCGCTATGACTATAACTGAATTTGGTCATGGGTGTTTGTTCAGGACAGAACACCCATCACACATGTGAAGTTTTGGGCAGATCGGACATTGCTTGCCTGAGTTACAGCAACTTCCTGTTTCACGGCAAAACATCAAACTTTGTCAGGCTGCCAGGGACACACCCCTTGACGAAAACTCAAAAGCTTCGCAATTTAACTTCACAAAGGTCTTATGATGACCCTCACCAAATTTGAAGATAATCCGATTAAAACTGTAGCAGGAGTTCGTCAAAGTACGAGGCATGGAAATGGCAAAAACTGCACAAAAATCGTACAGGAAATTCAAAATAACTTACTTCCTGTTGGGTTTTGGATTTTGTACCAAGATACTTTTTTGTAGGTATTGGTGTGTTACACGTGCGTACCGATTTTCATGCATGTACGTGATACGTAGCTCGAGGGACACTCCGTTGAAATTTACCAGGTGGCGCTATCGAGCCATTTTGCCACACCCACTTCTGAAACCTATATCAGATGTAAATTTTCGCCGGTCCTGATGCGTGTACAAAGTTTCGTGAGTTTTGGAGCATGTTTAGGCCCTCAAAAATGCGATTCATTACGGAGAAGAAGAAGAAGAAGAAGAAGAAGAAGAAACGGAGCAATTCCAATAGGGTCCTCGCACTGCAGTGCTCGGGCCCTAACAATAATAATAATAAATGGAGCAATTCCAAGAGGGTCCTCGCACCATCGGTGCTCGGGCCCTAATAATAATAATAATAAACGGAGCAATTCCAAGAGGGTCCTCGCACCATCGGTGCTCGGGCCCTAATAATAAACGGAGCAATTCCAATAGGGTCCATTTCCATTTCCTGTTGCCAGCAGGCGGCGCTATACTTAGAATTGAATATTGGCCTTTAGTTGTGTTCAGGCCAGTACTCTTATAAAACATGTGATGTTTGGGTAAGATGGGGAATTGTATGCATGAGTTACAACAACTTTCTGTTTTATAGTATTAATAGCATCGTTTGGCACATACTAAGTGTTGCTAGAATGTTTGAAAATATTTCTAGCATGATTAGCACACAATGGCATATTTTACTGTGTTTCAAATAGTGCATAAAAGTGTTAAAAATGACACTTCCTGTTGCCAGCAGGTGGCGCTATGACTATAACCGAATATGGGCATGTTGATTTATTTATGACAGGACCCTTGTCAAACGTGTGAAGTTTGGGGCAGATCGGACATTGCTTGCCTGAGTTACAGCATCTTCCTTTTTCACTGCATTAGTAGCATGCTTTAGCACTTAGCTAAGTGTTGCTAGCATGTTTTAGTATGCTTCTAGAAGGTTGCCAGCATACTTAACCATTTTTGACACATTTTAATTTTTTTCTAGGAGTCCATAACAGCGTTAACCTTGTCACTTCCTGTTACCAGCAGGTGGCGCTATGACTATAACTGAATTTGGTCATGGGTGTTTGTTCAGAACAAAACACCTATCACACGTGTGAAGTTTGGGGAAGATCGGACATTGCTTGCCTTAGTTACAGCAACTTCCTTTTCACTACATTAGTAGCATGCTTTAGCCCTTAGCTAAGTGTTGCTAGGATGTATTGGTATGTATCTAGCATGTTGCCAGCCTATTTAACACTTGTTTATGCTTTTTAATATGTTCCTAGGAGTCCATAACAGTGTTAACCTTGTCACTTCCTGTTACCAGCAGGTGGCGCTATGACTATAACTGCATTTGGTCATGCTTATAAAATTTTGCCAGCCTATTTAACCCTTGTTGATGCCTTTTATTATTTTGCAAGGAGTCCATAACAGTGTTAAACATGCCACTTCCTGTTGCCAGCAGGTGGCACTATGAATATAATCAAATATGGGCATGTTGATGTTTTCAGGACAGGACTCTTGTCAAACGTTTGAAGTTTGAGGCAGATCGAGGAGCGTCTCGCTGCAGCTTGCGGTGGACATCCAACCCCGCCCACATCCAAGTGTGACCTCAGACGCCACGCCTATGCCATACGTAAAAATACGTCATCGGGTGATGCCAGGTGAACACCCATGTGTTGTGCGCATGTGCAAAAATAGCGGAAGTATATGTTTTTTTTTTAATTAACATTTTGTCAAAGTACAATTTTAAGACGTAAACAAAATTGAATCAATATGGCGGAAGTATATTGTTTCGGGGATCAAATTAAATAATGTTATCTTTCGTTTTACTAATACAGGTTAAATAACTTGTATAAATTTAATTAGTACAAATTAAGCCTAGGCCACATCTCTAATGTATGGAAGTAAATTCATCCAAACAGCCGGTAAAATGCCTGCATTGGTTGATTATACTTAGGCAAATTAATACAATATTTATACCTTCCGCTGTTCGCTTATGTAATGACAAATTCACATATTTTATGATCGATTGTAACATACCTTAGACAATATCAAAGTTAAGTAGACAATTTTGTTTAAGGCATTTTTATTTATCTAATTCTCTAAAAATATGTTTCACTTATAAGATGGAAATGTTAGTGATCATATCACTATTTTAAGGATAAATATGGGTGTTATGCAATAACTGGAATCCTCCCCTCTTTATTTTTTTTTAAATGTGTTTATTTTTCATATTTCTTTCATTTGAAATAAAAAAAAAATGTTCATGAATTTCGCAAATTTATATACTTCATTTGGTTTTAAGTATTGTTATTTTCCTTTTAATTATATACAAGAACAATTATGATCTACACACTATTATTTTTTATATGTGCATGGAAAAAAAAAATTATCACCTCGCAAAAAAGAGCAACTACATTTGCATGATAGGATTGACGGTTCTCTAGAAAGACTAAGCTACACATACATAGGCTTAAGTCATTGGTTGCTTTGATAGATTATGGAAGTAACATAGCATTGACTTTTGGGCCTTTTTCCATCAACACAAATATATATAAAAATGTGTCCAAGTCCTACGAATGCATAAAGATCAATAACAAGACATCCCTTGTTTCACTGGGTATTGTTATATTTATTTCACAAAACAATAATATTCAACAATGTAGAGTAAATAAATTATTATAAATTAAATAACTCCCAGAAACATTTTATTGACTTTTAGCCCCTGTTCATCAACACATTTTAATAAGAATGTTTCCATATCCTCGCGATTGTCAAAGACAAACACACAGGCATCCCTTGCTTTCTCAGTCTCTCTTTTCAGATAGTCTTTGATTATATTAGACTGTTTTTCTTCGTCCATCTGGAGAAATTCAGGCTCTGTCACCTCTCCATGGAACAGCTCACAGTGGCTCTGAACCCAGCACCATGCTACACATTACACATTAATGTCCCTTATGTTCCTCTTCGAACTTCCTCTTCAGTTCCTCTTCGATCTTCTGTTGAAAGTACAACCCGAATTCCGGAAAAGTTGGGACGTTTTTTAAATTTTAATAAAATGAAAACTAAAAGACTTTCAAATCACATGAGCCAATATTTTATTCACAATAGAACATAGATAACATAGCAAATGTTTTAACTGAGAAAGTTTACAATTTTATGCACAAAATGAGCTCATTTCAATTTTGATTTCTGCTACAGGTCTCAAAATAGTTGGGACAGGGCATGTTTACCATGGTGTAGCATCTCCTTTTCTTTTCAAAACAGTTTGAAGACGTCTGGGCATTGAGGCTATGAGTTGCTGGAGTTTTGCTGTTGGAATTTGGTCCCATTCTTGCCTTATATAGATTTCCAGCTGCTGAAGAGTTCGTGGTCGTCTTTGACGTATTTTTCGTTTAATGATGCGCCAAATGTTCTCTATAGGTGAAAGATCTGGACTGCAGGCAGGCCAGGTTAGCACCCGGACTCTTCTACGACGAAGCCATGCTGTTGTTATAGCTGCAGTATGTGGTTTTGCATTGTCCTGCTGAAATAAACAAGGCCTTCCCTGAAATAGACGTTGTTTGGAGGGAAGCATATGTTGCTCTAGAACCTTTATATACCTTTCAGCATTCACAGAGCCTTCCAAAACATGCAAGCTGCCCATACCGTATGCACTTATGCACCCCCATACCATCAGAGATGCTGGCTTTTGAACTGAACGCTGATGACATGCTGGAAGGTCTCCCTCCTCTTTAGCCCGGAGGACACGGCGTCCGTGATTTCCAACAAGAATGTCAAATTTGGACTCGTCTGACCATAAAACACTATTCCACTTTGAAATAGTCCATTTTAAATGAGCCTTGGCCCACAGGACACGACGGCGCTTCTGGACCATGTTCACATATGGCTTCCTTTTTGCATGATAGAGCTTTAGTTGGCATCTGCTGATGGCACGGCGGATTGTGTTTACCGACAGTGGTTTCTGAAAGTATTCCTGGGCCCATTTAGTAATGTCATTGACACAATCATGCCGATGAGTGATGCAGTGTCGTCTGAGAGCCCGAAGACCACGGGCATCCAATAAAGGTCTCCGGCCTTGTCCCTTACACACAGAGATTTCTCCAGTTTCTCTGAATCTTTTGATGATGTTATGATGTTTGACGTTGAGGAACATTGTTTTTAAAGTTTTCCACAATTTTGTTACGCAGTCTTTCACAGATTGGAGAGCCTCTGCCCATCTTTACTTCTGAGAGACTCTGCTTCTCTAAGACAAAGCTTTTATAGCTAATCATGTTGCAGACCTGATATCAATTAACTTAATTAATCACTAGATGTTCTCCCAGCTGAATCTTTTCAAAACTGCTTGCTTTTTTAGCCATTTGTTGCCCCCATGCCAACTTTTTTGAGACCTGTAGCAGGCATTAAATTTTAAATGAGCTAATTAAGTGGATAAAAGTGTAAAATTTCTCAGTTTAAACATTTGCTATGTTATCTATGTTCTATTGTGAATAAAATATTGGCTCATGTGATTTGAAATTCCTTTAGTTTTCATTTTATTAAAATTTAAAAAACGTCCCAACTTTTCCGGAATTCGGGTTGTACAAAATAAACTGTGTTTGTGGGGTAAATCTAAAATTACTATAATTATTTTCACAAAATCCCATCACAGTTTCCGTACTAGCTGGCTGTTTGGTGATGGTGGACTCAATGACAGACTCAAAGGTTAGGTAAATGGACCATTTGTAGAGCATCTTTTTAGTATTTCCAACCACTCAAAGCATTCAACACATTTCTAAACATTCAACATTGTGGCCTCTCCAAAGTTTTGCTACTGCTTAACATTCTAGGAGGAATCATTTAGTGTGTCTGGGTAGTTTGAATGCAGAAGAATCAATTTCATTTCATTAACCAGTTGGATGTGACATGTTTTGCAAGAGCAAACTACACCACCACCTTCGGAGCTGAAGGATGTTATCCTAACAGATAAAACACAAAATAAAAAACTGAGAATGCATTTGATAATGCATAATGCATTTGGACATTGCTTGCATTAGTTACAGCAAATTCCTTTTTCACTGCATCACTAGCATGCTTTAGCATTTAGCTAAGTGTTGCTAGCATGTATTGATATGTTTCTAGCATGTTGGAAGCCTTTTTAACACTTGTTGACACTTTTTAATATGTTCCTAGGAGTCCATGACAATGGTAACCATGTAAATTCCTGTTACCAGCAGGTGGCGCTATGACTATTACTGAATTTGGTAATGGGTGTTTGTTCAGGACAGAACACCCATCACACGTGTGAAGTTTGGGGACAGATTGGGCATTGCTTGCCTGATTTACAGCAACTTCCTGTTTCACTGCAATAATATGCTGCTTTAGCGCTTCGCTAATTGTTGCTAGCATGTATTAGTAGGTTACTAGCATGTTGCCAGCTTATTTAACACTTGTTGGCACTTTTTAATATGTTCCTAGGAGTCCATAACTGTGTTAACCATGTCACTTCCTGTTACCAGCAGGTGGCGCTATGACTATAACTGCATTTGGTCATGGGTGTTTGTTCAGGACAGAACACCCATAACACGTGTGAAGTTTGGGGCAGATCGGACATTGCTTGCCTGAGTTACAGCAACTTCCTGTTTCACTGCATTAGTAGCATGCTTTAGCACTTAGCTTAATGTTGTTAGCATGTATTAGCATGCTTATAAAATTTTGCCAGCCTATTTAACCCTTGTTGATGCCTTTTATTATTTTGCAAGGAGTCCATAACTGTGTTAACCACGTCACTTCCTGTTACCAGTAGGTGGCGCTATGACTATAACTGAATTTGGTCATGGATGTTTGTTCAGGACAGAACACCCATCACACGTGTGAAGTTTGGGGCAGATCGGACATTGCTTGCCTGAGTTACAGCAATTTCCTGTTTCACGGCGAAACATCAAATTTTGTCAGGCCGCCAGGGACACACCCCTTGACGAAAAATCAAAAGCTTCGCAATTTAACGTCACAAAGGTCTTATGATGACCCTCACCAAATTTGAAGATAATCCGATTAAAACTGTAGGAGGAGTTTCGTCAAAGTACGAGGCATGGAAACGGCAAAAACTGCACACAAATCGTAAAGGAAATTCAAAATAACTTACTTCCTGTTGGGTTTTGGATTTTGTACCAAGAGACTTTTTAGTAGGTATTGGTGTGTTACACGTGCGTACCGATTTTCATGCATGTACGTGAAACGTAGCTCGAGGGACACTCCGTTGAAATTTACCAGGTGGCGCTATCGAGCCATTTTGCCACACCCACTTCTGAAACCTATATCAGATGTAAATTTTCGCCGGGCCTGATGCGTGTTCAAAGTTTTGTGAGTTTTGGAGCATGTTTAGGCCCTCAAAAATGCGCTTCATTACGGAGAAGAAGAAGAAGAAGAAGAAGAAGAAGAAGAAGAAGAAGAAAAATTAAAGCTGCAAGCAGCGATGAAAGGGCCCTCGCACTCGGCTCACCACCACCCGGTGCCCATAGGAGGAACAGTGAATGTTGGGCCATATGCTTATAAAATAGTAAATATTTGTGCCACATTTCCTGCTGCCAACAGGTGGCGCTATGATTATAACAGATTTATTTATGACAGGACCCTTGTCAAATGTGTGAAGTTTGGGGCAGATCGGACATTGCTTGCCTGAGTTACAGCATCTTCCTTTTTCACTGCATTAGTAGCATGCTTTAGCACTTAGCTAAGTGTTGCTAGCATGTTTTAGTATGCTTCTAGAAGGTTACCAGCATATTTAACCCTTTTTGACACATCTTAATTTGTTCCTAGGAGTCCATAACAGCGTTAACCTTGTCACTTCCTGTTACCAGCAGGTGGCGCTATGACTATAACTGAATTTGGTCATGGGTGTTTGTTCAGAACAAAACAAATATCACACGTGTGAAGTTTGGGGAAGATCGGATATTGCTTGCCTGAGTTACAGCAACTTCCTTTTCACTACATTAGTAGCATGCTTTAGCCCTTAGCTAAGTGTTGCTAGCATGTATTAGTATGTATCTAGCATGTTGCCAGCCTACTTAACACTTGTTGATGCTTTTTAATATGTTCCTAGGAGTCCATAACAGTGTTAACCTTGTCACTTCCTGTTACCGGCAGGTGGCACTATGACTATAACTGAACTTGGCCATGGGTGTTTGTTCAGGACAGAACACCTATCACTCGTGTGAAGTTTGGGGAAGATAGGACATTGCTTGCCTTAGTTACAGCAACTTCCTTTTTCACTGCATTAGTAGAATGCTTTAACACTTAGCTAAATGTTGCTAGCATGTATTAGCATGCTTATAAAATTATGCCAGCCTATTTAACCTTTGTTGATGCCTTTTATTATTTTGCAAGGAGTCCATAACAGTGTTAAACATGCCACTTCCTGTTGCCAGCAGGTGGCACTATGAATATAATCAAATATGGGCATGTTGATGTTTTCAGGACAGGACTCTTGTCAAACGTTTGAAGTTTGAGGCAGATCGGACATTGCTTGCATTAGTTACAGCAAATTCCTTTTTCACTGCATCACTAGCTTGCTTTAGCATTTAGCTAAGTGTTGCTAGCATGTATTGGTATGTTTCTAGCATGTTGCCAGCCTTTTTAACACTTGTTGACACTTTTTAATATGTTCCTAGGAGTCCATAACATGTAACTTCCTGTTACCAGCAAGTGGCGCTATGACTATTACTGAATTTGGTCATGGGTGTTTGTTACAGCAACTTCCTGTTTCACGGCGAAACATCAAACTTTGTCAGGCCGCCAGGGACACACCCCTTCATGAAAACTCAAAAGCTTCGCAATTTAACGTCACAAAGGTCTTATGATGACCCTCACCAAATTTGAAGATAATCCGATTAAAACTGTAGGAGGAGTTCGTCAAAGTACGAGGCATGGAAACGGCAAAAACTGCACAAAAATCGTACAGGAAATTCAAAATAACTTACTTCCTGTTGCGTTTTGGATTTTGTACCAAGAGACTTTTTTGTAGGTATTGGTGTGTTACACGTGCGTACCGATTTTCATTCATGTACGTGAAACGTAGCTCGAGGGACACTCCGTTGAAATTTACCAGGTGGCGCTATCGAGCCATTTTGCCACACCCACTTCTGAAACCTATATCAGAGGTAAATTTTCGCCGGTCCAGATGCGTTTCGTGAGTTTCGTGAGTTTTGGGGCATGTTTAGGCCCTCAAAAATGCGCTTCATTACGGAGAAGAAGAAGAAGAAGAAGAATTAAAGCTGCAAGCAGCGATGAACGGGCCCTCGCACCCGGGCTCACCGCCAGCGAGTGGCTTTAGTAAATAGGTGAACGGTAAGAAATATGCATTTAAACTCATAAATATAAGTGGAATATATCAAAGTTTATTCCATGTATGTGCCAATCTTCCTGTTGCCAGCAGGTGGCACTATCATTACAATGGAATATTGGCCTTAAGATGTGTTCAGGGTTGCACTCTTATCAAACATGTGAAGTTTGGGGAAGATCAAACATTTTATGCCTGAGTTACAACAACTTCTCTTGCTGTGGCGAGACATCAAATTTTGTCATTTTTGCCATGGACACGCTCTTTAACAAAAACTCAAGATTGCCACAATTTAACATTACACAGGCCTTTAGATTAGACTGACCACAAATATACATTAATGTCAAAAAATCTCTAGGAGTAGTTTGTCTCAGCGTAAAATATGTAATTTTCTGTTGCCAGCAGGTGGCGCTATGACTATAATTGAATATGGGCATGTAGATCTGTTAAGGGAAGAAGTCTTATCTAACATGTGAAGTTTGGGGCAGATTGGACATTGTATGTCTGAGTTACAGCAACTTCCTTTTTCATGGCGAAACATCGAAATTTGTCAGGCCGCCATGGACACTCCCTTTAACGAAACCTCAAGATCTTCCTAATTTAACTTCGCAAAGGCCTTTAGATTTAACTGACCAAGTTTGGCGTTGATTTGAATAAATCTCTAGGAGGAGTTCGTTAAAGTACAACCTCTGAGAAAGCCAAAAACAACACCAATTTTTCAGAGAACATTCTAAATAACTGACTTCCTGTTTGGATTTGGATTTCGTACCAAGAGACTTTTTCGTAGATATTGGTGTGTCACATGTGTGTACCGATTTTTGTACATGTACGTGAAGCATAGCTTGAGGCGCACTCCGTTGAAAGTGTATATGCACTCAGTTTAAAGTGTATAGGTGGCGCTATCGAGCCATTTTGCCACACCCAATGGAATATTGGCTTTCAGATCTGTTCAGGCCAGGACCCTTATCACACATTTGAAGTTTGGGCAAGATCGGACATTTTATGCCTGAGTTATAACATCTTTTATTCCCATGGCGACACATCGATCTTCGTCACGGCGCCATGGACACGCCTTTTAACGAAAACTCAAGATCTTCACAACTTAACATCACACAGGTCTTTAGATTAGACTGACCACAAAAATAACATTGATGTCATAAAATTTCTAGGAGTAGTTTGTCGCAGTGTAAAATATTTCACTTCCTGTTGCCAATAGGTGGCGCTATGACTATAACTGAATATGGGCATGAAGATCTGTTAAGGGCAGAAGTCTTATCTAACATGTGAAATTTGGGGCAGATTGGACATTGTATGTCTGAGTTACAGCAACTTCCTTTTTCATGGCGAAACATCGAAATTTGTCAGGCCGCCATGGACACGCCCTTTAACGAAACCTCAAGATCTTCGCAATTTAACATCGCAAATGGCTTTAGATTACACTGACCAAGTTTGGTGTTCATCTGAATAAATCTCTATGAGGAGTTCGTTAAAGTACAACCCCTGAAAATGGCAAAAACAACACCAATTTTGCAGGGAAAATTCAAAATAGCCGACTTCCTGTTGGGATTAGGATTTCGTACCAAGAGACTTTTTTGTAGGTATTGGTGTGTTACATGTGTGTACCAATTTTTGTACATGTACGTGAAACATAGCTCGAGGTGCACTCCGTTGAAACTGTATAGGTGGCGCTATCGAGCCATTTTGCCACACCCGATGGAATATTGGCCTTCAGATCTGTTCAGGCCAGGACTTTTATCACACATGTGAAGTTTGGGGAAGATTGGACATTTTATGCCTGAGTTATAACATCTTTTATTCCCATGGCGAGACTTTGAAATTTGTCACGGCGCATGGACACGCCCCTTAACGAAAACTCAAGATCTTCACAATTTAACATTGCACAGGCCTTTAGATTATACTGACCATAAAAAAGACATTGATGTCAAAAAATTTCTAGGAGTAGTCTGTCGAAGTGTAAAATATGTCACTTCCTGTTGCCTATAGGTGGCGCTATGACTATAACTGAATATGGGGATGTAAATCTGTTGAGGTCAGGAGTCTTATTAAACATGTGAAGTTTTGGGCACATTGGACATTGTATGTCTGAGTTATAGCAACTTAATTTTTCATGGCGAATCATCGAAATTCGCCAGGCCGCCACGGACACGCCCTTTAACGAAAACTCAAAATCTTCACAATTTAACATAGCAAAGGCCTTTAGATTAGGCATACCAACTTTGGTGTTGATCTGAATTAATCTCTAGGAGGAGTTCGTTAAAATACAACGCATGGAAATGACAAAAATGACACAAAATTTGCTCATAAAATTAAAAATAAAACGACTTCCTGTTGGGTTTCGGATTTTGCTCCAAGAGACTTTTTTGTAGGTATTGGAGAGATACATGTGTATACCAATTTTCATACATGTACGTGAAACGTAGCTCGAGGCGCACACCGTTGAATGTGTATAGGTGGCGCTGTCGAGCCATTTTGCCACACCCACTTCTGAAACCCATATCAGACGTAAATTTTCGCCAGTTCTGAGGTGTGTGCAAAGTTTCATGACTTTTCGAGCATGTTTAGGCTCTCAAAAATGCGATTCATCTTAGAGAAGAAGAAGAATAATAATTAAAGCTGCAAGCAGCGATGAACGGGCCCTCGCACCCGGGCTCACCGGCAGCGAGTGGCTTTAGTAAATAGGTGAACGGTGAGAAATATGCATTTAAACTCATAAATATAAGTGGAATATATCAATGTTTATTCCATATATGTGCCAATCTTTCTGTTGCCAGCAGGTGGCTCTATCATTATAGTGGAAAATTGGCCTTCAGATGTGTTCAGGCCAGGACTCTTATCGAACATGCGAAGTCTGGGGAAGATCGAACATTTTATGCCTGAGTTACAACAACTTCTCTTGCTGTGGCGAGACATCAAATTTTGTCATGGCGCCATGGACACGCCCTTTAACAAAAACTGAAGATCTCCGCAATTTAACATTGCATAGGCCTTTAGATTAGACTGACCACAAAAAAATACATTAATGTCAAAAGATTTCTAGGAGTAGTTTGTCGCAGTGTAAAACATGTCACTTCCTGTTGCCAGCAGGTGGCACTATGACTATAACTGAATATGGGCATGTAGATCTGTTAAGGGCAGAAGTCTTATCTAACATGCGAAGTTTGGGGCAGATTGGACATTGTATGTCTGAGTTACAGCAACTTCCTTTTCATGGCGAAACATCGAAATTTGCCAGGCCGCCATGGACACGCCCTTTAACGAAACCTCAAGATCTTCGCAATTTAACATCGCAAAGGCCTTTAGATTTAACTGACCAAGTTTGGTGTTGATCTGAATAAATCTCTAGGAGGAGTTTGTTAAAGTACAACCCCTGAAAATGGCAAAAACAACGCCAATTTTGCAGAGAAAATTCTAAATAACCGACTTCCTGTTGGGATTCGGATTTCATACCATGAGACTTTTTTGTAGGTATTGGTGTGTTACATGTGTGTACCGATTTTTGTACATGTACGTGATACATAGCTTGAGGCGCACTCCGTTGAAAGTGTATATGCACTCAGTTGAAAGTGTATAGGTGGCGCTATCGAGCCATTTTGCCACACCCAATGGAATATTGGCCTTCAGATCTGTTCAGGCCAGGACCCTTATCACACATGTGAAGTTTGGGCAAGATCGGACATTTTATGCCTGAGTTATAACATCTTTTATTCCCATAGCGACATATCGAACTTCGTCACGGCGCCATGGACACGCCTTTTAACGAACACTCAAGATCTTCACAACTAAACATCACACAGGTCTTTAGAATAGACTGACGACAAAAATAACATTGATGTCATAAAATTTCAAGGAGTAGTTTGTCGCAGCGTAAAACATGTCACTTCCTGTTGCCAGCAGGTGGCGCTATGACTATAACTGAATATGGGCATGTAGATCTGTTAAGGGCAGAAGTCTTATCTAACATGTGAAGTTTGGGGCAGATTGGACATTGTATGTCTGAGTTACAGCAACTTCCTTTTTCATGGCGAAACATCGAAATTTGTCAGGCCGCCATGGACACGCCCTTTAACGAAAACTCAAAATCTTCGCAATTTAACATCGCAAAGGCCTTTAGATTAGGCATACCAACTTTGGTGTTGATCTGAATGAATCTCTAGGAGGAGTTCGTTAAAATACAACGCATGGAAATGACAAAAATGACACAAAATTTGCTCATAAAATTAAAAATAACCAACTTCCTGTTGGGTTTCGGATTTTGCTCCAAGAGACTTTTTTGTAGGTATTGGAGAGATACATGTGTATACTGATTTTCATACATGTACATGAAACGTAGCTCGAGGCGCACACCGTTGAAAGTGTATAGGTGGCGCTATCGAGCCATTTTGCCACACCCGATGGAATATTGGCCTACAGATCTGTTCAGGCCAGGACTTTAATCAAACATGTGAAGTTTGGGGGAGATCGGACATTTTATGCCTGAGTTATAACATCTTTTATTCCCATGGCGAGACTTTGAATTTTGTCACGGCGCCATGGACACGCCCCTTAACGAAAACTCAAGATCTTCACAACTTAACATCGCACAGGCCTTTAGACTAGACTGACCACAAAAAAGACATTGATGTCAAAAAATTTCTAGGAGTAGTGTGTCGAAGTGTAAAATATGTCACTTCCTGTTGCCTATAGGTGGCGCTATGACTATAACTGAATATGGGCATGTAAATATGTTCAAGTTTGGAGTCTCATCAATCATGTGAAGTGTGGGGCAGATTGGACATTGTATGTCTGAGTTATAGCAACTTCATTTTTCATGGCGAATCATCGAAATTCGCCAGGCCGCCACGGACACGCCCTTTAACGAAAACTCAGAATCTTCGCAATTTAACATCGCAAAGGCCTTTAGATTAGGCATACCAACTTTGGTGTTGATCTGAATTAATCTCTAGGAGGAGTTCGTTAAAATACAACGCATGGAAATGACAAAAATGACACAAAATTTGCTCATAAAATTAAAAATAACCGACTTCCTGTTGGGTTTCGGATTTTGCTCCAAGAGACTTTTTTGTAGGTATTGGAGAGATACATGTGTATACCAATTTTCATACATGTACGTGAAACGTAGCTCGAGGCGCACACCGTTGAACGTGTATAGGTGGCGCTGTCGAGCCATTTTGCCACACCCACTTCTGAAACCCATATCAGACGTAAATTTTCGCCAGTTCTGAGGTGTGTGCAAAGTTTCATGACTTTTCGAGCATGTTTAGGCTCTCAAAAATGCGATTCATCTTAGAGAAGAATAATAATAATAATAATAATAATAATAATAATAATAATAATAATAATAATAATAATAATAATAAACGGAGCAATTCCAAGATGGTCCTCACACCATCGGTGCTCGGGCCCTAATAATTAAAGCTGCAAGCAGCGATGAACGGGCCCTCGCACCCGGGCTCACCGCCAGCGAGAGGCTTTAGTAAATTGGCGAACGGCGAAATATATGTATTTAAAGTCGTAAATATAAGTGGAATATGTAAAAATCATTTATATGTGCCAGTCTTCCTGTTGCCAGCAGGTGGCGCTATCATTATAACGGAATATTGGCCTTTAGATGTGTTCAGGCCAGGACTCTTATCACAAATGTGAAGTTTGGGAAGTTTGAACATTTTATGCCTGAGTTACAACAACTTCTCTTCCTGTGGTGAGACATCAAATTTTGTCATGGTGCCATGGACACTCCCTTTAACGAAATCTCAAGATCTTCCCAATTTAACATCGCAAAGGCCTTTAGATTTAACTGACCAAGTTTGATGCTGATCTGAATAAATCTCTAGGAGGAGTTCGTTAAAGTACAACCCCTGAAAATGCAAAAAAACAACACCAATTTTGCAAAGAACATTCTAAATAACTGACTTCCTGTTTGGATTCGGATTTCGTACCAAGAGACTTTTTCGTAGATATTGGTGTGTTACATGTGTGTACCAATTTTTGTACATGTAGGTGAAACGGAGCTCGAGGCGCGCTATGTTGAAAGTGTATAGGTGGCGCTATCGAGCCATTTTGCCACACCCGATGGAATATTGGCCTACAGATGTGTTCAGTCCAGGACTCTTATCACACATGTGAAGTTTGGGGAAGATCAGACATTTTATGCCTGAGTTATAACATCTTTTATTCCCATGGCGAGACATCGAACTTCATCACGGCGCCATGGACACGCCTTTTAACGAAAACTCAAGATCTTCACAACTTAACATTGCACAGGCCTTTAGATTAGACTGACCACAAAAAAGACATTGATGTCATAAAATTTCTAGGAGTAGTTAGTCGCAGTGTAAAATATGTCCCTTCCTGTTGCCAATAGGTGGCGCTATGACTATAACTGAATATGGGCATGTAGATCTGTTCAGGTTCGGAGTCTCATCAAACATGTGAAGTTTGGGGCAGATTGGACATTGTATGTCTGAGTTATAGCAACTTCATTTTTCATGGC